>NW_020450693.1:0-75442 GCF_003343035.1 Apteryx rowi
TTTTTGTGGTTATTTTGATCAATCAACTAAAGAAAGCACAAAGTTCCAAAAAAAAAGTCTTTAAAGTTGGTAGAATAACCTCTCTTACTTTATAATAAAATGATATAGAGAGCTTTAGTACATTTAGGAGCAGCGTAAGCGATTGAAAAACATGAATACAACCTCTAGCAAGTCGGAGCACAGTCCTGTGTCTTTCAGAAGCTGACGGTTACAAGAGTGCTGAACACCACTCCCCTGCTGCAGCAGTGCCAAGGAATAAGCGTTGACGGGACCAAAGAGTCGTCTTACCTTTCCCTATTTCTTTCTTGCAGAGTGTGACAGGTATTTAGAAACTTCCTGTAGTTCTCTTCATCTCCCTCTTTAGTTGCTTGTCTCTACTGTTTGGGAATTACTGAGTTCAGTGTGACTTGGAGGAGGAGTCACAGCTGGAGGAGAAGAGGCTTGTGTGATCACTTAACGTTTTCACCTAATGACTCCTGAACTTTGGCCAGTTTCAAGCAAATTGGACATATTTGAAATTATGACAAATGTCATAAATGGTGTGGGGGGGGGGTCCCCCCAGCAAGGGGCTGTGCCCCCAGGGCAGCAGTTCTGAGCATCCTGCCAGCTGGATGCATGTCCCTTGGGCATGACCATGTGTCCCTTGGGCACAGCCACTGCTGCTGTCGCCACACGGGGGTTGCTTCTCCTTGGGGGGGTGGGGGGAAGGCTGTGCAGGAGGTGTTAAGTGGCACCGGGGCAGGTGACTGCGGTGGTGAAGTGGAGGAGACCAGAATTTCTTCACAAGGTGACAGAAGGGCTCTGGTTCAGTTTTTCATGTTTCCTTCCCCCCCCACCCACCCCCACCTTTCTCTAACATGCATGTTTCTGTGGCTTTGAGGAGGTTTTTCCTGGAAAATTTGAATATAAATAGTTGTTTCTTCAGCAGAAAACATACACCATTATCTTGAGCTTTACCAGCCTTTATTTCTGGTGATTACTTCAGTTAATTAAAAAGGTTCATATGTGATTATACAGGACCAGAATTGCAGGGATTTAGAGTACTGACAATAGTAATTGCATATGAAAAGGATATCAAGGTAAGGTTTTTCCCAAAGGTCATAGTGCTGGCGGAGCTCTCTTTACACAGAGGTCCCTGGCTGATCTCCCACCAGGCTGAACGGAGGGCTCCAGCTTCCCCCTAGAAACACACGGTCTCTCGCAGAGTTGGGTTCCCTGATGCTCCCTAGCGCTGCACAGCTCTCTGCTGCTTGCGGCTGCATCAGAGGGTACAGCTGGATCCATATAACATCGCCTGGTAGGTTAACTGGGAGGTTTCTTTTTTCCTTGGAGAGCTCTTCAACTTGCCCGTCCTCGCAATGACTGGCCTCGCAACGACTGGTTCTCAGGATGGTGCTTCCCTTTGTTTCTTGAGCCCATGTCCCTCGCAGAAGGAGATGGATAGTGAGCTGTACTCTTGAAGACGTGGTTAATTCCTCTGCTTTATTTCCTCTCCAGAGATGTTTTTTTCCCATTAATCTACTCGTTTATTCTCCTATTGTTTTCCTAGGGAAGTTTTCTACATTTTTATTTGGTTGTGCTCTGTTATAGTTAGAATCCTCACAAAATAATTGAGCAAAAAGACTTCGTGACAAACAAGTTGTGCCCCCAAACTCTTTTTACTTATGTTAGTCTCCTTTGTTCTTATTTTCACCTATTCAGCTTTTTTTGATGTGTAAGGGTTGGGGTTTTCTTTTTGGTTTGTTTGGGTTTTTTTTTGATATTTTCCCAATGTATTTAGTATGCTGTCTACAGGCATTTATCCCTCTTGGCTGCTCCTTTGTATTTCTTAAACTTCCCTATTTTTGATGGAGACATCTATATATTCCCCCCCCACACCTCCAATTCTATTGCTCCTGCAGGAATGCTGAATCTATGCACATTGAGGTCAGTGTCACAGAGCAACTTTTTGAGTAACGTTTAGACAGACCTGTTCACTTGAGCCTGAGCCAAGAGTTGGTCATAAACTGTGGGGTAGTGTCTTTTGAAAGTCTGGTTTACAGGCTAGCAGTTTTTTTAGCTAACTGATTTATTTTTTCCTCTGTAAGATGTTTTGATAGGCTTCTGTATACAGCAGTCCTGCTTCATCAGCATCCTCCACTTCATGTGGTCATTTCTGCTATTCTGCCTGGAGAACAGGTATCATTTTTACACTCGCTCTGCATAGGCAAGAATGACTAACTATATATAATGTGTTTATCAATAATGTCTGCAGTTCACAGTGTCTGTTTTACCTGAGCACACATTTTCAAAGTCATTTTGCAAAACCAAAGATTTGCCTTGGGACTCTTATTGAAAAAGCAATAATGCTAACTCTAAATACTCTGGTCTTTTCTGAGAGTCAGTTGCTATTAAAAGACTTTCTCTTTTTCCATTTTCACAGTCCTGAAGGTAAAGTCTCTGCACTGAAACTTGCCTTTAAAAGCTGCTCACTATTTTGATCACAACATCAATAGTGAATCCCTCAAATTTTGTATTCCAGGATGCTGTGAGCTTTGTTTCCATGTCTGGTAACAGCCAGCTGTGTTAGGTGCCAGGCATCTCCTATGGATCTTTCTGTATCAGCTATGAAGCCAGATGGACTCATTCCTTCTTTCTCTTTTCCTGTTCTCCAGTAGTCTGCTAAATGTCAAGTCAGTAGCATCTTACAGTCAAAGATGCTCCTATATTTTATCTGCCACTTTCTCCCTCCCAAAACTCTGCACCATCACAAAGACCCAGCTCTAAATTACCAAATTACACTTAAAATCAGCAGGAAAATGTGTATTGACTAAAATGTCTGTTGATTCAGACATTTAGGGTATTTTCCTTTTTTGTGCTGTCAGGAAAGTATTTTATTTCCTCTGCCATGATAATTAAAGGAAGTACTGAGATAAGAAAGAAGGCTACAAGTTATTACACTTAATGTGAATCTTAGAGTGCCTAAAAGATCTTATTAAATCATGTTTCCAGTGACTCTGTATTGATGCTAGTATAGGATCACAGCTTTGGTGTTCATTAATCAGTGAGTGGTACCTCTTGTTTCCTACACTGTTCTTCTTTTAAAAATGCCCTAAGAGGTAGTATAATTATCTTAACTTTTAAGTAGAGTCTGATTTTAAGAACACGAGACTCAACATCTGTTTTCAGTAAAAGTAAATACTTAATTATTTTATTTGCCATTTGTCTTGTTTTATATGCCTTTAAAGTGCCAAATGTATTTTGAAGACATTCTTAAAAGTTGTTTCAAGTGAGACTTCGAATGTTACAGATGGAAAGAGATTATTTTCCTTTGAATAAATTGTCTTAAAGATGTTGCCCTCGGGCTTATTTTTGCAAGGTCAGTTCTGTGTGTGTCCAGGCCCATTATTAGTGCTGTGTGAAGTAAATATACTGTTGTTAGATGTGTTATCAAGTCTCAGAACAAACTTTTGCAGCGAGTAGGGCAAACAGGACTGAAAATCTTTCAGTCCAGGTAGGCTGAGCTGTACTGGGCGTGGAAACATCCCTCCAGGCTGAGTAAAAGCAAAGTTGGGATGTATATTTGTGAGTAAAATCAAGAGCATCCTCTTGATAGTAATGTTTCATGGGCTTTTTAATCTTACCTGTCTTACTGGAAATATTCAGGAGAATGCTGAAAGACTTTTAAAAGAGGAGATGGTGTGTGATGCAAGACTTTAGATGGGGGCCAAGCAAAAGATGCTGCTTGTGATACTTTGCTGATGTTTTGTTTTCTTTCTCCTTGCCCTGTAAAAGTGAGATGGAGAGGAGAGAGGAGCTGCTTAGCCACTGGCTTCGGAGAGTTTGAGGGTGATTTGAAAAAAATTGCCTGCCACAAGTGGATATTCAGTGCATTCATTTTGGGAGTCCAACAGCTTGGAGGAAATGCCTATCTTTGAGGTGAGGTCAGGCGGAGGCGTACCATGGCTTACAGTTCACAGGTGAGTAGCAGTCCAGATCAGTGACAGATTGGTTGCCACTTTGACACCAGCTTCTTGCTATGGGTGAAAAAACAGGAAAACCAGGAGAAGCTGTTTTCAAATCATGGGGAAAGCCAGATACACAGTGCACAGCTCCTAGCCTGTGCAGCCAGCAGTGCCTTTGGCCTGTTAGGTGAGTACAAACACTTAGGACATCTCCGCAGGCGTCTGACTTTTCAGCTCCCCCCACACCATCCTGTGCTCCTTTTTAAGCTAGCCTCCTCGGTGCTGGTGTGCCAGCAGGGCTGCACAGCGTGAAGCAGTGCGTGCCGGTGCCTGCGGGCTGCCTGCAGGGAGCCCCTCGCTCTGCACGGTCCCCCAAGTCCCCAGCCACCACCTGCTGCTAATAAATGCAGTGCCAGCACAGTATCTTCCTTGCGCAGCATTAGGGCAAGTTTTGCCAGCAGAAGGGGAGTAATGAGTGTCTGAATTTTTTTTTCATGTCAGTTTGTTTAACGGATTCAGAGGGTCCTTGCAGTCTGATTGTATGAATTCAATGGGTTGAATGTTCTTTTTAACCATTCTGTTCAATGAAAAGATGATCTTTTTTTAAAGATATTTAATAAGATATTTTCTTCAAATCAGTACAAAAATTTTAAATACAAAATTATTTGCTTTCGACATATCTCATATATTCTGGAAACATACTGAAGTCACCAATGTCTGGTAAACTGTCCGTTCCTGTCAACGTTCCATAAAATTTCTGAGATTGAGCACCACATTACATCACTGGAGTCCTTAGTCAATGTTAGACTGCATTAAACTCTGCATTTAAATAATGGTAATGCCAGTTAAATCCAATTTTAGTTCTGCATGAAAAATTCTAGTTCATTTTGAATCAAAAGCAGTAGCATTAGCTAAGACATTGAAGGGTGATGAGTACTTAACTTTTTCAACTAATATAACAGTGTGTGATATGCAGCACTGTACAGGGAAACGCAGAAAAATACACTGTTATTTTTAAATTAATCTTAATACTTTTGAGGTGAGATTAGCACCATTGATGAACAGATAGTTCTTGCATAAAAGTAGCTTTCCCCACATATAGACAAGTTTGACGCCTGCAGATTCTCCTAGACAAATTGGTAACATACAAATACGGAGCAGAAATGAGCTTTTTCATGAAATGAAGTTCTTGGGTAAATTTGCATGATCAGTGTTGCTGCTAAAGTTATTGGCTGATCTCAAGCAACAAATTAGTTAATTAGCAAATGGCTACTGCTGCTTTGCTACTTATTGAAGAGTAAACTGACTTGATTTTGACTAAGTTGCAGAATACGTGTATCCTCTTAAAAGGCAAACAGATTGCAGGTTCTTAGCACAAGTACAGAAATCCAACCAAATATATACCACTTTGCTGTATTGCCATTTGTTGGCCAAATTGTCTTAATCACATGGCATAAAGGGAATATGAAACCCTTAGATGAAAATTTTGTCTCTGATCTACCTCAGCTATTTCAACTTTGTAAATGCATATCAAGGCTTTCTGAGCGCTATTGCACTTGGAGGCGAGTCCAATGTCTGCTGGAGCTGATGGCAGTGGTCTGAGCCCAAGAACTGCTGGAGAAGGCTCTCAGGAATTAGTTATGCCATTAATACATACTTTCCATCATACATGTTCAGGAGAAAACTGCAGGAAAATTTTATAGGGGGGAGAAGGGAAATAAAGATCTCCAGCTAAGAGAACCTTTGCTTGTCAGGCAGTCCTGCTGTAAAAAACAACAACAACAACAACAAAAAAAACAAATAAAAAGCCACTCAAATTCTTCCGTATAATTTGAGGCTGACTTACTCTATTTTAAGTTACTGTTTTCATCTTATAAGTATGATCAATGCATCAGTCAAATACACAACAGGAGTGAGTGACATACACTGATTTGAACCTTAGTACTGTATTATTGTGAATGAAATGAAGTAAGCATGGTATCACAGAAATATATAATGTACAGCTAATATGTCCCCATTGGGTACAAAACAACTGTTTATGAACCTGATACACATCTTTAAATATGTTCACCCCACCATTCTTTTTATAACTAGCTGTGCATAAAGTTAAACTTTGTATTTATTCTTTTTGTACAAGATGGTCCGAAACAGTCATTAAATGCATCTTTCATGGTATAAAAGATTGAAGCAGAGAAGAAAGGTTTTGATTTTTTTTTTTTTTGGGGGGGGGGGGATGTCTGATTTTTGTTTTACATGGGATACAATAAATATCCTGAAAAAGATGAGTGAACATATTGCCCGGCATAGAGTCCTGCTGCCTGTTCGGATGGCATTTGAATGTAAACTTTGTCTCCGTGCATGAGCTGAACAACAGCGCTGCCGGAAGCTTGGTCCAGGAAGCCTTTCTTGTACTCGTCGTAGGTGTACATCAGGGGCTCGTTGTTCTTGAACAAGGCCACCCAGACGCTGGCCCCTTTACAGTGAATGTGGTAGGCAAAGTAGTAAATCCCGGGGATCTCGCAGGTGAAGATCCCCGTCTGCGGGTTGTAGTTCTGCCGGCCGTTGTAGAGGAGCTTGTCGAATTTCACGGGCACGCCGACCCGGGGGAAGGGAGTGAGAAGCTCCGCGGTGAAGGCGGGCATCTCGTAGACAACGCCGCCGTTCTTTCCCTTCTTGCCGGCGTAGCCGTAGGGGGGCTTCACACCATCGACCCCAGGTCCCACCTCGGGCAGATACTGTCCGACGGCCGGTGGCGTGGGCGGGATGACAACGGGGGGGCCGGGGGGCCCAGGGGGGCCAGGGGGCCCCTGGAGGCCGGGCTGCCCAGGGGGGCCGAGTGCACCGGGCTTCCCCGGGGGGCCCTGCAGCCCTGCCATGCCGGGCTTGCCCACGCCGGGGAAGCCGGGAGGGCCGGGCAGGCCGGGTTCACCCTTGGCCCCCGGCAGCCCTGGGGGGCCGATGGGGCCACTGGCTCCCGCGATGCCCGGGATCCCCGGGGGACCCTGGAGCCCCTGGGCACCGGGGAGCCCCGGCTCGCCCTTGGGCCCCACGAGCCCCGGGACGCCTGGCAGGCCCGGCAAGCCTTTGTGACCGGCTTCGCCCTTGGGCCCTGTGGGGCCCGGCAGCCCCCGAAGCCCGGGGGGCCCTACTTCCCCAGGAAAACCCGGCTTTCCTGGGAATCCCTGTAGGCCTGGCTCCCCCTTTGGGCCAATAGGTCCTTGCGGCCCCACAGCTCCGCCTTCTCCTTTGGGGCCCGGGAAGCCAACGGCACCCGGGGGACCCATGATTCCTGGCAATCCTGGCTGTCCCGGCTCCCCCGGAGGCCCTCCCATGCCCGGTGGCCCTGCGTGTCCTTTCTCCCCCTTAGGCCCCAGGGGACCAGGCAGGCCACCCAGGCCACGCTCGCCTTTAGGCCCAGGAAAGCCCGGTTTCCCGACACCGGGGAGGCCGGGGGGTCCCGGTAAGCCCGGCAAACCTTGCTCTCCTTTGCCACCTGGGAAGCCAGGTTGGCCAGGGATGCCGTCCTGGCCTGGCTTACCAACCCCTGGTAGGCCTGGGGGGCCTTGGATCCCTGGCACCCCTGGGGGCCCCTGTAGCCCCTGCTCCCCTGGGGGGCCTGGTTTACCTAGAGGTCCCTGGGGGCCTGGAAACCCAACCATTCCTGGCTTCCCAACCCCCGGCAGTCCTACTGGGCCTGGAGGACCAGGTAATCCGGGTGGACCTTTTAACCCTGGTAAACCTGGAATCCCAGCGCCTTTTTCTCCTTTTGGCCCTGGGATCCCAGGGACTCCTGGGGGCCCTTTCATCCCAGGCTCACCCTTTGGTCCTGGTTGTCCTGGTAGTCCTGGAGCACCTGCTTTTCCTATGCCAGGAAGTCCATGAGGTCCCGGTGGTCCTTGGGGCCCAGGTATTCCCATGGGCCCAACCTCTCCCTTTGGTCCCATCTCCCCTCTCTGTCCTGGGGGCCCCATGACTCCTGGTTTCCCAGGCATGCCAGGCAAACCTGGCTTCCCAATTCCTGGATATCCTTGTGGACCCGGTTTTCCTTTGGCTCCTGGCACTCCATGACCTGGTAATCCTGGTGGTCCTGGTGGCCCTCTTGGTCCAGGCTCACCGGGGGGACCTTGTTCGCCTCTCAGACCAAGTACAGGCATTTCTGGGTTGGGGAAGAAAAGAAAAAAAGGTGAGGGGAGACAAGAGGTTATTGTAATCTCATCTTTTGAAAAAACACAAAAGCAGTTTTGAATTGAATGTGCTTGTTGTGATACTTCTTGGATTTGTGGTAGCTGGGCATGTAGACCTGGCCAGCAGCTTACTGCCTGATGTTTCAGATTAAGAGGATCTTCCTACTGTTTTGCATACCACAAATTTACATGGATGCTTTTGTTTCTGTGAAATAATTATTTTGCATCATCTTTGCTTATTTTCTGCAGTGTAAAGCCATTTGCACTTTACTACCCCTTTCCACAGACCAGTTTTCAAGACAGCTTCTAGTAAGTGATGAAATGCAAAAAAAAAAAAAACCCCAAACAAAAAAAAACACGGAAAAACCCAAACCCTAAACTTAAGGGCATTCTGCTTTTTGTCCCATATTAGTATAGGCTAATCTACTTTTAACATTTTAGAAGGACAAAGAAGCTGTTTGATGCTCTCCTGTTACATGAGGAGTTCTGGCATAAAAGTGCTTTTGCTGGAGGGGCTTATGTTAGCCTGATTGATTAAATAAGGTTATATCAGCAAGAAATTTATATGCAGATTTGACTGCATTTTCACCAAGGCTTTAGTTTACATAAAAATGCTGGTGGAAACATACAACCTTTACCCAGCATTGCTAAGCTACCAAAATTTTTTGGCCTAGCTGTGGCTAATTAGAGCTGTCTCTGAAACACTTCACAAAATATGTTGATTGTCCAAAACCACTTTTACTTGTCTATGTGAACACTTAGCATTTGGGGTCAGGGTAAGGGATCTGCTGCTTGGGAGTGGTTGTGTTGAGGGTTAGCTGGTTGCCTTTCAAACTGCAGATTTTTGTGTTAAGTGGAAAGTCTGGTTCTCCCTGCTCTAAAATGGACAAAGAAGCAAGAAATGTGGAGTCTGGGGGAAGGGGACAGCTGAGATTTCGGGGCAAGAGAATTAACTGTTCCTTGAGAGGCAGAAACCTCCCCTCTCTGCCCATTTTGTGTTTTATGCACATTGGAAACCTCCTTTGCTCACAGGATGGGCGGTTTTGACTACAGCGAGTTGTGTTTGTTCAGAACCTCCAAAAATAGACCCTGAATTCTTCCGTTTCCCACTGAGGCCAGTGGAGACTGTGGTTATTCCAAACCCTTAAAAAGGCAAAGAGTTAACCAGCAAGCCCAAGGTCACAGAGGCACTCACTGTCCCTGCCAAGATTTTAGGACAGTGAGAGTTCCTGATTGCCCTTCGTATTTTAAACTTTTTTTTGTTTTCTTAAAGATTCTAATAATTTTCAAACCACCTTTACTGAATACTGAAAATACTTGTACATGCAGGCTTGTGCAGTAATACACTGTACATATTTACATATTTATATACTCAATTACTCCCATACATAACCTACAGAAAGCTAACTTCAAACTCAGAAGAACACTTCTGTGTTTTTGTCTGGGAACCTGTGAATCAAAGGGTCTGGACAAAACTGTAATATTTCCATAAACTCCAAGGTGAAGTCTTGAGGCTCTTAGGTCTTATTTTGTGTCTGGTTGCTGCAGTACAGTGGCCAGCATCCACAGCCAGGGCCTTGGCCCGTCTGCCTGGGACATCATTTGTCCCTGTCAGAAGGGTATTCAGCAGGTGGGAGGATTTCTGAGGTTTCTCCTAGTCCCAGATGAGCACCTGAAAAAACCTTCCTCCCATGGCTCCTCAGGCACTTCGTCAGCCCTCCAAGTGGCTTGGTGTTATGTCAGGCTGGCAGCAGCCCTGATCCCCACTGCTTATTTAACCAGGGCAAGCAGTGCGGTGGGGAGATGCACGTGAGCGTGCAGGGTTGGCGCTGGCCATGCCAAGCCTACCTTTTTCTTTCTTTGGAGCCATGTCCTTGCCGAGCAGAGGCATCTGTGGGACCTCCTTCATGTACTGAGGCAGATGGGGATACTCTTTCCCGTACTGCAAGTGCGGCACCTCCTTGCCCATGTGCTGCATTGGGATGCCTTCTTTGCCCAGTGGCATGTGAGGTACTTGTTGGCCGAGGGCTTGGTACTGGGGCACCTGGGGTGGCAGCTGCTTGATCCCATAATAGACACCGCCCTGAATGGATCTCACCAGCTCCAAGTAAATGGTGACAGCCACCGCCAGCAGCTGCACAGGGACTAGCAGCACAGCCATGACCTGCAAAAAAACACACCACCACCCACAGTTGGCAGAAAAGGTTTTTGCACTGTGCATTTCCCATGGTGACCAATGTGGCCTCATATTCTGCAGGAAACTGTGCCTGAAACTCTGCAGACTCTCTCTGGTTTGTGCGTCGTCCTTATGGCTACCCATCCAGTAGGCAGGCCTGCATCTGTTTGTATTGTAGACTCTTACTTGGATACTACCATTACCGCAAAGGTCCTTATCCATATTTAGTTTTATATTAAATCTGGTTCCTCTACTATTGTTGCCACCCCCACAGTTTGTTTCCGTTGTGCTGCGTGTCTCGGTAAAAATAAGAGCTGTGGGCGTGGGGGACTGGAAATTAAGAGCAATCTGGGCTGGGCTGCTTGGGGCACGCTGGAAGGAGCGGGAAGGAAACGAGTGGTCATGAGCTGCGTGTCTTAGCAGCGTGAGCAGCAACGTTCAGGCAGTAGAGAAGAGCTAATTGTGCCAACCCTTACCTACTGATTTCTAAATTTCTGATTCCTGCCGCACCCAGGTGAAGGGGGTAGCTCCCGGCTCTCAGAGCCCTTGCGGTACGCTGTTTGCCACCTCAGGAAGACACCACTGCGTTGCTTATGCCCTGCCGCAAGCCCACAGCAGTGGTTCCCTTTTTGTTTTCCCCCCACAGGACCCACTGCCTCCCACCCCCAACTGCGATTTGCTGCTCTCTCACTTGTGTCAGTACAGCAGCACACAGTTTGTGGAGCCCTGCAGCGAGCTCCCGCACAGGGGAGAGCGTTTAGAGGCACGTGGGGATCTCTTAAATGCTTTTTGCACAAGGAAAATAAATTATCAACCCCACTTCTGCTGTACTTTCCCTAGCAACGAAAGCTCAGTTTCTGCAGCTTCAATTTGCATCGTGGCTGCAGAACAGGCAGGGCTCTGAGTGTCACACACTTCTTGCCAGTTCTCCTAAGCTATACTTTAATCCTGTTATAACGTTCAGTCAGAAAAATAGGGCCACCTAGGGGCTGTCTGGTCCATCACTGCCTCATGGCAGGATCAGCTAACCCCGGGGTTTCTTGAGAGATGTTCGTTTAGGTCTCCTCTGCTGCAGGACCTGTCCTTTCCCCGGACAGTCTTCCAGAGCTTCACCAGCCTTTCTGCTACAACAGGGCCTTTTTCTTTCTCTTCCTTATCACAATTTAAGCTCGTCACTTCTTGTCCCAGTTAGTCTTCACTTTGCTTTCTGCACTAATGGCATTAATAACAGGTGAGCAGTAAATCAGCAACTGGGAACTGCCTAAAAAGTGCAGATTTGGGGGCAGGCTGAGGTAGCAGGCAGACTCTCTGTGTGTTACAGTTTGATTATCTCACAGTTTGTCCCACCACTTTAGCATGGTAGTCAAGTCACACTCTTTCAAAATGCACAGGTCTGATGCCATTCACTCCCCCTCCCCGCCTTCTGCCATTTAAAGATGTTTTAAATCCAAGTTGTACACCTGGGGAAAGGCTCCCCCACGTACGCTGGCAGAGCTTTGCCAAATGGCTTGTCAGGATTTGGCCCCAGCAGCTGCTGAGGGGTGACCTGGGGCCTGCTGAGCACAGGTGTAATGAGACAGCCCCGAGGATGCATTTATTATCCCATCCTCCCACAGGGTGCAGCTGAAGGTAGCATGCAGGAGATGAAAAAGCCCATTAATCTCTGCACAAAGCAGAGTATGTTCAGTCTCCTGCTCCCTCCATCTTGTCCCCAGTGCCTTCAGAGGTATCTTTTGCGGGAAACTTTCTTCCCTCTCTGCCATGGCTGAGGCCAGCCCCAGCATGAACTTGCCTGCCTGCAGGGCTGGCAGCAGCCCAGGTGCTGTGGCCTGGGTTCCCCTACCCAGAGAAAGCTGCAGCGGCAGGCCGGCCTCCTCCTCCTAACTTGGGGATTGCGGCAGGGCTGGGACTAGTGGGGCACGCAGGGAGCCTGGGGGCAGAAGGGCCTGAAGCTTGAGGCAGTTGCTGTGCACCTCAGGGCACTTGCAGGCAGTGGTGGCACCCCCATGGTGGTCAAAGGTGGCAGCAAGCATTGCTCTCCCTGCAAAGGGTTTGGTGACACATCCTTGGAAGAGCATAGGGGCAACACGGGAGAGGTAGGTGGCATTCGGGGAAGGAAGCGTAGTTATGGAGGAGGGGGCAGCAACTACCCTCTTTAATACCATGCGGTGTACGGTGTTTCTCCTGAAAGGACCTCAGCATATTTCAGGAGGGTGGGATTTCAGAGAGGGACATGCACCTGGTAGCAGAGGGTGTAAACAGGCCACAAGGCAATGGCAAAACTTGCTGAGCTCATGAAGTGAGTTGGTGACATTTCAGGAATCAAACCCAGGGTTCGTGACTCACGTTTTCCCCACTAACCACTGTACAGTTTGGCTCAAATACTGGGAGTTTTGCTGCTGAGTTTCACAGAGAAACCTTTTCTCTGTTTTCTGCTATCACTGAGATTGCTAACTGGATGGCACCATTAGCTTTCATGTAGATTTTCTCCTTATATTTTGCTCTTGCACCTGTACCATCTAGAGCTTCAAGTTTTCAGTTAATTTTGCCTTAACAAAGCATTTGGTGAATTTCTCACTCTTCTTTTAAAACATTTCTCCTTTATTTAGCTCTATGAAATATATTTCATCTCTCAACAGGAATTAGTGTATGATCATTACTGAAGATGTAAATGGATGCTAAATTAAAATTGTATAGGAAACCATGATTCTGATATTTTCCTATTTGTGTCTTTCAAAACGTTTTTTCCTCCAATAGATGTTGTAGCATCGCTGTTGTTCTTAAAATAACCAGAAGAAGGCAGATTCGCTAATCTTCTCAATAATGATCCTAAATCGATAAGGAAACTAGACAAAGATGAAATGTTGTTGTAACAGCAAAGAAGCTGAAATACTAGTGAATGAGCACTAGGTGGAGCACATGTTACACAATTGAATTTCCACAGTTTCGCTCCTAGGAATTTTAAGGTGTCGGATGTAACTAGCTGCTGTGTGGCGAGGAAGAACAGAGCCCAGATATAGAGGAATTTATAAGTGTAGATAAAACCCAAGCTCAGTTGTTCATCCTCGTTCAGTGAAGCATTTAAGTGCTTCATCTCCATTGAGTTTAATGTGTCTTTTAGCACAAAGCTGGATGTTTTGCTCAATTAGGGCCCTAGGATGAAGTATTTTTGTTTAAAACTCGATGGCAGTTGCTTGCAAGAGCAAAGGGCCTGTGGCTCAGCTGATAGGTGATAACTTGTTATCCTACTGTAGCTGCACCTTCTTTAGTTTTAGGCTATCTCTGCTCTCTCTTCTGTCAGCCTTTCTATTCCTTTGCTTACCATAACTAGTAATTGGCCACATCTTTGACTATCTGTATTTGGTTAGGGTACCGCTTGTCTCAATTTGCAGGGAAAATCTCAGCTACTGAAACATTTGCAGCTTTCTCTGCATCTGTTCTAAATGAAAAGCTTTGGCTGTGTGGAGAGAGAAAGGCAGTGAAAACTTATAATATATTAGAAGACATTGGGTAATTTGGGATTGTTATTGAAACCTAGAAATACAAAGGACAGGGTGGGTTTTGAAGAATGAGGATATTAAATTAATGTCTTGTCTGCTTTGCTGTTCTGGTGGCCAGTTATTTTTCTTTTTTTTTTAAAAAAAGATAACTTCAGTGGAATAAATGGGGAGAGAAATAGGTAGAATTCCTTTGGATTTTGTTTTCTCTTTGTTTTTATTATAAAATGTGTTTTTTGTGTGCAAGTGGGAGCTGTTTAAAATAATTGAAAAAATTCCTATGGAGAGACACCAGTCTGTCCACAGTTCAGGGTGAACTCAACTTCCAAATGATAGTGACTGAACTCCTCTTACCCTGCCAAACATAATGCAACCCACCTGCAATTTAATGGACGTGACCATAGAGCACACTAGATGTTTTTGTGTGTGGAAATTTTGAGGGAAATTGGGCAAGACTTTTAAGAGATAGGAAGATTCCAGAAAATGAGATGATCTCACTGCATCTGTGTTTCCTTTAATGTTTTTTGACTCATCATAACGAAAACAGCGTGGCCTGGAAATGACAAATTGGTTCGAATCTATTGATTTTGGCCTGGCTGGTGCCTGCGACTAGCTTGGGTGGAAGGTGTGGGGTTATTTACTGAACAGCCTGGGACTAGATGGGACTTGGCCGATGTCTCTGTGGAAGTCGGAGCCTCTCTGGTGTCCTCGCGTGAGCTGCCTGGGCCTGGGGATCTGCCGCAGGTCACTGGGAGACGGGTGGCAGTGTTCGGGTTTGGCCCTACAGCTGGTCTCTCCCTCCTGCCCCCAAAGGAAGGAGGGATCAGACAAAATTAGCCTCAATGAGAAATGTGCTCAGGTAACGTGTGAAGCTCCACACCATTACCACTAGCTGCCTTGCTGTGGTGGATCTAGCTGGAAGATCACTGTTGGTATAAGGCAAGCCTGCACGAGGGATTTCTAGGCTAGGCCTTCAGTGTTGCAGCTCTTTGCTTGTTTCATCCTAGTCAGCTTCTCTGAAAAGTTATTTATATATGTAGAGGGGGAAGTTGAAGTGTGTGTGTGTGTGTGTGTGTGTGTTTTTTTTCTGCCCTGCAGGTTGTTTCCGAAAGCCTAGGCGTGTAGCTGTAGTTTGAACACCTCACTAGAAGACTGTCAGCATCTTTAAATGCCTAAGATCTACTGAAACTCTTGTTTTTGGTTTTTGAAAGGAGCATATAGGACCCCTCCAATATTTAGGATCTACAGAACTCATAAATAGCAAAAATAGATTTTCAAGCGGTGACAGCACATAAGGAAAATACCAGAGTGTGGAGGAGAAAAATCTGTATTGAATATGCAGCCAGAGTATAAGACTTCCCACACCCTTCACCCTAATCCCAGCAATTTAGGGATCATCTCCAAACACGTTTGTGTAATATGATCCAGTGAGCTTTCAAAGGTATCTGTCAGCAGAGCAATAAACTAGCTTTGGAATGGGATTTTTCTGGGTTTCTGTCAGAAAGCGATGGGTATGTGTCTACATGTTTATGGCAGGTAAATAGGTGCATGCATGCACCTTTGGAGAAACCAAAGACTTGGAGAAAATAAAATCTTATCTTAACTCTTTGAATGTCTGAAGAAAGAGAAAAAGTTCACTGCCTCTTCACTTACTGCTTCGGAGACAGCATGTATCTCTTGCTCTAGCAGATGCAGTGTGACACGTCATTTTGCTCTGATGGTTCAGATTAAGATACAGCAAACATATTACTTTACCTAGGGTGGGGCAAGCAATTTGAAGGCAGAGAAAAAATAATCCTAAACCACAGTGCTCAGCTGGTTGTGTGTGAATGCATGTGGTTTGCTCTCTGGGTGAGAGAGACTGCTGGTCCCTGAAAAAAAGCATTTTTATGTATGAAGCTCAAGTGAGAACATTTCTCAATCATCTCTTTGGCAGAGCTTTTCTTCTGAGAAAATGAGAAAGGATCTCCCTCTGGCTATTTGCAGTTGTCAGTAGAAACTGAAGACAAAACAAAATGTACCAGTGGTCATAATCCTTAAATTAGTGTGAAGGAATAATGGCTGTTTAAAGCTAACTGTGTAAAGAAGGTATGGAAACAGTGATGTTTGCCCACAGGGGGCTTGAAATCACAGGTGGTCTTGCAAAGCATGGAAGCCAGGCCTTGATTAACCAGGTGTTACAGGGAAGTAGGTGCTCTTCAACAAATTTTTGAGTTAAGTGAAATTTACTGTGCCTGCGAACCTCTGAGATATTCACCCTGAGATTAACTCTATAGGCTTCATTTACTATATCTTTTTAATCAGTGAATTGCTGTGTTTCCCAAAGATGCACGTGGCATGATGAGTAGATCTCAGTGACCTGAACTCCTCTACCCTGGAGTACCTTGCATGGGAGCTAGCTAAATCTGTGGGGACTCACTTCCCACTGCGCGGAGGGGATGGACTTGCTAGTGCTCAGGTTTCTGCATGGAAAATGACTGTTGCAAGACTCATGCAACAAATCATAGCAACTCTGCAGAGTCTGTGTCCAGAAGAAGGCTACTAAAAATGTTTGTTGCGAAAAAGCTAAATTTTCTATGATGTTTTTGACTTGAGAATATTGCTTTTGGCTTTAGATGCACAGTAGCCTCAGTGGGCATTTCCCTCACTATCCCCAAGCTCACAGACAGGTATGTGGCAGCGTGTGCTGAGTGCAAAAAAGTGCTTGTAAGAGGAAAGCTGTGAAGTCTTTTACAAGGTAATGACCATTTTTGCTGTTTTCATTCTTAGTATTACTTTGATAACAACCTATATCGTTTCCGTTTTGTACAGTATTGTTCCCTTAAACCCCCTGTGTGTTATACATGCAAGCATGCCCACACGTGCATCTACTGCGAATTTCTTTGGTTACGGTCCCACAAGCTGAGAAGGCAATAGATCCACCACTAGGCATTTGTAAGGCATTTGTAGGCATTTTCTCCAAAGAAATTTAGCACAAGCTGATAGGAGCAGCTATAAAGAAGGAGCACTGGATCAAGGCGTTAGTTCATGTATTCCCACTTCACACCAATGAGTAGCTGGAGTGACTTCCATGGGGGGATGTCTTTATATATGAAAAGTCAAGAATGCGCTGTTTTCATTCTCACAAGTAGTACAGTAATGCATAAACAACTTGGGCAGTGATCTTCCTAGTAGCACACAGTTGTTCAGTTTTCAAAGACATAATTTCAAAACTTAATTTTAGTTAAAATTAATCTCTGCATCACTGAGCTTCTTTGAGGACTAATTTGTCAGTCACTGAGTACCTTCTGAAGGGATTTGAGGACACTCCATACTGCACAGAGACTGAACATTTAGGGGGAACTCATATTTCCAGAGGAGTGGAAAAACCCAACAACCTTCTACTGGCCAAATAATTTTGTATTTGCTCAGTACTTTGGTTGCCATTTAATACACATATTAACGTTTGAATGTAAAGCACTCTACTGTCTTTCTGTGCCAAACAAGATTTTATGTCACTTGGACGTATGTTTTCAAATTTGCAATCAAAATAATTAAACTCTTAGTTTAGGGATTTTCTTCTTGAAAGTTCAGCACTAATCCACATAAAACATGAAGTGAAGGCAAGAAAATGCAACTGGACACAGATTTCCTTTGTAAGTTGAGCACTTTCATAACACACAATAAGACTAGCTGCATTGATTTGATTTTATTTTCAACAATAAAGGCTGCAAGGATGGTGAGGAAGAGAGCAATCTCTGTGCTAGGGCTTAGTCATGCTTTCAGGAGAAAATGGTTGTTCTGTGCCTGACTTTAGCCCAAGCAAATTTGGGGTCCTTCATCATTTTACCTTTAACCATGCCTACAGCTGCATTGAAGGTAATAATACCTGTTTCTTTATGAGGCAGGTAGTTTGCCTTACTAATGGATCTGTAATGGTCTGTATATGCAGTAGGAAAGAGAGGTCATGGCAAACTAGGACTGATGGTAAAGGTAATCCTATGTTCTTGTCTCTTGTGAAATTTTTCCACAGAAACCAAGTTTCGTGTGTGTGTGTGTGTGTGTGTGTGTGTGTGTTTCCCCCCCACCCCGGCCCTCCTTCCTCCCCTTTTCACCATCCCCTCCAAGGAAACAAAGTAGTGTTGAATGTCTGTGTTCAATTTAGGTTACCAAGAAACAGCTATTATTCAGTATGTTAAAAGTAAATTAAATCATATTTTGCTCCAGGTCTAACAACTGTAACCGATTATTGTGTGGTATTTAGTAAATCTAAGACAGTCATAACAAGGATTGTCATAATAAACATTTTTAAATGCACACATGCATAAACCTGCTGCTAGTGGGGAATATTCAACATGTGGTGGATGCCTATTTCTAATTTTTTAAAATTCAAAATGGTGCCTAAAGTTACTTTCCTAGAGAAGTGTGAAAACATCTGAAATAAATGGTTTAATTAAAAAACAAACAAACTGATAAACAATAATCTAACTTTGGTTTCAGTGATAATTATATGGTCTTTTCTCGCAGTGCTGGGGGGATATCTCTATTTTTGGAAATGAATTTACAAATGGATAAAGCGACTGCCTCTACTGCAGTCTTCTCCAAATACATTTTTCATGTGCTCACATTGGATGGTCACCTAGCTATCCTTGTGAAAATGGCATCCCTAACTTCCTCTGCTTCTTACTTCCAAACAGCATATATATGCATGCATATCTCTGCCTCTACATATACATGAATATATTGGTCTGTCTGCATACACTTACAGATGTGTACATATATATGAAAACACAAATCTCAGGACTGGAGGCAACCAAGATGAGAAAGGAGAAATTAGGCCATGCAGACCTAATTATGCTGTCTTTAGTCTTCCTGCCATGGCCAGCCTGCTGTGAGCATCCCTATGTGCAGCCAGGCAGGCATCTCCATCTCTCTGGGCACGGTTAGTTTGGCATCTCCAGACTCGGCCCCTACCAATTAAACAAAAACATGGAGCTTGAGATCCACGATGGTATTCAGATGCCTGATTTGCACTGACCCTAGTAATTGATTTCCATTAGTCTCTTAAATGTCTTTGAGGATCTGTCCCAGAAACTGTTTGCTGGAAAATGCCTGAAAGCTGCTTGCAGTTGGACCGCAGGGAGCTGTGACAAGGACAAGCAAGTTGGGCAGAGCCAGCTGGGCGACTGCAGTCCCCAGGGCTGCAGCTCTTTTTTGCATGGTGGTATTTACTCGTTTGCACAAATTGGTGTTTGACCTTGGGGCGAGGAGGAAGGACCAGCCTAGCCAGTGGACTGTTGGCAGAAAAGCATGCAAGTTTAATTATGGGATTAGAATTAACTGTAGGTGAGATTTAGCAAATATCTGCCTTTGAATACACTTGCCTGTTCTCTGCCATACAGCAAGCACTTTTCGTCTGCCTGATGCTCTTTTCTGGGCAGTTTGCCTACGGTCTTGGTGGCAGCCGGCTTTAATGGAGGCCCTTGAATGACTGGCCACTAACTCCCTGTTTAGCTGTATGAGGCACATAAACCCGAATCCAATGATTTGGAACACACAAAGTGATCAAAGCGTGGCGCTGTCTGTCTGCTTATCAGCACGTAATTGCTCCTCTGGCGCCGTGCCTGGCACTGGCAGCCGAGGCGTTCAAGCGCAGGCTGTTTATTTAACGTGTGAACTGAACTGAGCTGAACTGAGGGCTCCTTCTCCAAAGCGATGTTGCTACTGTATCCTCCAGGAGAGGATCCCATGGGGCATGGTCACTGACACCGTCAGAGGAATTTGCTGTATCAGATGTGATGGGTTTGCTCTATGTGGCCCACTAGCAACGAGGCGCTTGCTAGCGTTTTCATGGAAATGCTTTTATAGTCAACCAGCAGTTTCCTGGGGGGCGTTGTTAGTTTGGGGATCGTTTGGATGAAAATGGCTCACATCTGCTGTCAGCTCCGTACCCCAAAATAAGTGCAAAGACAAACAACTGGAGGTGCACTTCAGACCGTAAACTGCTTGATCTAGTAGGCTGACCTCTAAGTGTTAATAACAAGCTATGGTGATTACTGGTTGCAAAACAGTGTGGACAAGGAACTGCAGGCGGTCTTTGGAAACCTCCTGTCTCAGCTCTCGCTCATCACTCTTGGTCTTACGCTGCCCCGAGACACATTTTGCTAGCAGCATGCAGTAGAAGTCCTTGCTGTTATTAAGGTACAACAGTTTGGGAACTGTATCACAGCATTTTACTATTCTAATACAAAGCACTGCATCTAGCACTCCTGCTAAAATTATGCTTACTGGTAAAAGCATAAACAGTTTCCATTTTGGTATCTCTCAGTCTAGCCAGCTACAGCTTTGTGAACAAGTCACAAACTAGCAAGTGGCTGTAAATGACAAGTGAATAATCTGATGTGGAAGTAAGCAAGGGCACAGTTTAATGTTACGCTTGATCCAGGTTAGCTGTGAATTGCTGCTAACGGAGGTGTGCTCTCTGCCTTTTTCTTCCCACTTCTCCATCCTTTGCAGTATATTCTGATGTTCGCACTGGCTCTGGTGATTGTTGTTCTGATGAAAGCCTTGTTTTGGTGGGTTAGCTTTCATGTGAGTAAATGAAATGCTCCATCTCATCAAAAGTATGGGAAGAGACAAAGGTGGGGGAAGGAGATTGTCACCTTCTGTGGCAATTAAATACAATTAAATATATCCTGAAACTTTACTGCAAATACTTAGAAGTGATAGAGTGACTTCCCCCCCATCACCTCCTTCTGACTGGCTGAGCTATGCTTGGCACCAAACCTGAAGAGACTAGGCAAAAGGGGCCAGAAACTGGCTTTGTGCATCTTCAGCTTTTGAGGCTGTAACAAATATCGTTGCTGGTGCTGTGCGAGGCCTGACTCGCCGCACACAGCCTGTCCGCCGTTCTCAGGCAGGCTGGCACAAACCCAGATGGCAGAGCTATGTGCACACAGCTGCAGCACCTGCCCTTAACGACAAAGCACTGGAGAGATGCAGGGTGCCTATGTAGGTTAATGCCACCAGAAGAGCACAGTGCACAGGGGCTCCCTGCGGCAGTGTGGCATCCTGTGATGTTTGCTCTGGCATCTCTCAGGTCCCTGCTGTGGGCAGGAGGGCTGATCTGTTTGAAAGGGGTAAGTTTTAGTCTCTTTAGTATCAGTGATGAAACAGGGACTTCTCTGACATTTAGAGCTATAATTCCCTTCCTCTCCCCCCCTCTTTTTAGCAGTGCACGTATACTCATTCAGTTTAAGTGCTTTACAGAGGTCTAGAGGGAAGCAATTAACCCCTGACAAGGCATGAAGATCTCAAAATCGCCTTAAGAAAAGGGTTTGATTCTGGGCAACTAGCTCTTTGGTAGAGGTCTTTGTTACCGAGAAACTTGGTTTCCTCTGCCCCTTCACAGTGATCATACTTTAGACTTTGCAACCTGGACAGCTTTTGCTTGAACAGTCCTGGGAATTCTTCAGCAATAAAGCAAGAAATCTGTGCAGGAATCTGAAGTACTTGGCCTGATCCTCATTTGAAACAATTTATTGTTCTTTGTGACTCCAGTTGCGATCCCGGGGCCTTATGCTTTGCCTTCTTGCCATAAAATTTGCTTGATTGCCTCTTTCTGAAACTGGCAAAGCACAGCATTGTCTGTTCATTTTCTCACTTTGATGGTGTACAAAACGTGTTCTCTTAGCTCTCTCCCTCATGCTGCTTCATGACTTTTTTTTTTTTTTTTTCAAATAAAAGCAAAAGGCTTGGAGAGTATTTCAGAGATGAATTGATACCACTTACAATATTTCTGCTCACTGTGCTTTGATGAGCCTGTCAAGAGCAGCTTCTCTCCCCCTTATTTTCCTTTGCTGTGTTCTGACTTTACAGCTCCTCAGAACCCCAAAGCCCCAGTCCAAGGGAGATACGAAAACAATTTTAAAAAGTCTGCAAAATGTTTTTCTTGAAGGAAGAAAAAAAAAAAACCAACCTCTCTCAGACAATTATTTTACAAGGGTATTTGCCATTAGAAAGAAAGATTCCTGCCCTTTGCACTCTTTCCCTACCTTTGATCAAACGGTGGAAGAAATTATCTTGCTTTAGAAGTTTAAATGTACTAGATTATTCCAACCAGATAGAAATCAGTGGAGGATGTTTTAAAATTATTTAGCATCAGTTATTTTGCTGTTTTATTGTCAAATGTTACAGATATTGTCATATTTGTTAGGATGTGCTGATCTTGGTCATGACCTGACACTGTTCCTTTCACACAAATCAAGCAGATGCTATCTCATGATCCTATTTCCTAAAAAAATAATTTTTTTCATGCTATTTGTCTCAATGAAGACAAAACAACAACAAACCCAAACACACATTCAGTTAAAACTATTTAAAACCTGGGCTTTTAATTTTTTTAAGGGCATTTGTTCTGTGGGCCAGATCATGGGCTGACAAACTGCAAGCTGCTGGATCTTTGACAGTGGATCTACAGATGCAAATATCTTATGATCTGTGTGCAATCACCGCCAAAAAATCTAGTATACTCCTCTATGCTGCCACCATGGCTGAACTGCATATGTACCGTGTCATCTCAGACAGATCTGCCCATAGAGACCTTCTATCTTTCCATCTTGCATGGCAGGTAAAAAATGGTTCTTATTCAAATACACTTAATCACATAACCACTTAACTAGTCAACAGGCAGAGAGACAAAGAGTGAAATCATTGGTACTTGTTAACATGTACAAACCCTACACAGAGGCAAGACCTCTTCTCAGTCTGCAGATGCAGAAATAAAGGTAGCTTGACACCACCAAACAACTTTCAAGCTGAGTTTTGAAACACACCACAGAGGTTTGAGTCAGTGAATACTAATAGCAAATGTTTGGCTTGTCTCTCCAAAGCACAGCAGAGAAAAAGAATAGTTCTGAAACACATACTTTTAAAAAAAGACAAAAAAAAAAACCCACTTATCCTGGATCCGTGCAAATATACACTGTCACTTAAGTTTGTGTGAACTAAGAAATAAATCAAATTAGGGTCAGATTATTTTCACAGAATCTCACTGAAAAGAAATAAGTCAAAGATGCCATGAGACACAATCTGCTTCCTATATGTGATGCAATGTGCTCTGGTTAGAAGCATTTGGAATTACTGTAGTCTTCACCTTGGAATAACTCAACCAAGAGCTGAAAGAAATCAAAGCCAAGAACTGAACAGTTAATGCTATCACTCACTTAAGTTTCCCAGCTCTGCTCCAAGAGAATTGATATAAAATTGCGTTCAGTATAGCCATATGGACCCATGATCACTGGTAACTGTGAGACAAACAAAAATAAAGGAGATAAAACCAGTCAGTGCTCAGCTCTCCTGTTTAACTTTCACAAAATGCCTGCATTTCTGTGGTATCACAGCCAGGATGAAGGACTATTCGAGTGGTGATGGGCTGAGGAGCCTGTTGCTACGCAGCTTCTAAATTAGATCAAATGGGGACCTCATCCTTCTTGCAGCTGCCTGCAGCATTACAAAGCAGAGGTGGGTTTTGAACCACACAAGGAAATAGGATTGTAGGGGGGGGGAACTAAAACACTTCAGTCCATAGTCCAAGTCCCCAGTTAGCCGTTATCTAAGCCAGCAGGCACCTAAAGTCCTCCACAAGGGACGTTTGGTCCAAATGCACAAACCTTTCTGGGTGTAGGGAGTGAACCAGAGGCTCCCTTTGCCTGCTGAGTGCCTGGCCAACTTTGAGATGAAGTCACATTTCCTCATGTCCTCCTCCCCAGGCCTCCTCGCGTGTGCTGTGCACTATGGCAGCTCATCACCCAGCTCCTGCTAGTAGTCAGCTGTAGCCTGGTGCCCAGGACATGCTGAGGAGGTAGGACATGTGCCCTTGAACTCCCTTTAATAAAGGGAGGGCTTAACCCACCCTTCTGCAGTGTGAGTAAGTTATTTAACTGCTCCAGCTGCTGATGGCTGCTCAGGTTTTGAAAGAAAAAAATTGGCACCCACCTTCAAAAGAGGTTTTGGGGCTGTGAGTTAAGAATAGAGGGACTTGCATCTGTGTGCTTCGTTCACCAGAAGGCACTTAAACCCATGGGAGAGCTAGGATTTAGGACAAACAGCAATCTCCAGCTTTTCCTATTTGGCTGGCTTAAGCAGCTCCCCAAACAGTGGCTTTTGTGAATCCCCCTCTGAGGCACTTAACTCTCCTTATGTGCATATATGGAGTCTCAGCATCTAATTCAGGCATGTGGACTCTATTAGGAGGTCAGATGCACACATCCCCTCACAGATTAGGATCTGAAAGAGTCTATATCCTCTGTTGTCAGTCAATTAAGGCCTCCATTTTCCCTGCCCAGTCCTCCTTTTTATTTTAAAATCCAGATTTTTTGAAGCAGATACTTTTTTTTTTTTTTTAATTTCCTTCTATCTATTCAAAGTAGTGGTTGAGGCAGGTGCTAGCTATTTCCAGGATGATGCAGCTAAGGCAACAGTGACTACCTTCATAAAATCTGGAGTTACAGAAATCAGTGCACTGAAGTGAAATCATGTTCTTCCCTGCAAGCTTTCTCCACCAGGTTCTCACTAGTAAGTTCATGGCTATGTACGGTCTATTCCTTAACCAAATCAAAAGCAAATCCACTAAGCAGACATTTCACTAGGAAGGAAAAAGAGAGTCTTATTTCTTCAGAAAGGGAATGGATATTAGCAATGCTTATAATGATGTTTATTTTGTTTTTTTTTGTGTGGGATGGAACACCTGTTTTAATTCTCAGTTAATTTTGTGTTAGGTCAAGAAACTTACATTTTCAGATGTTAGCAGAAATCATGTATTCTTAATAAAATGTTTCTAGTGTACTTTGTGAAAGACTTGTTTAACCATACTAAGGAAAGAGACAATCCACAGTACATAATTACAGCCCACAGCCTCAGAGTTGGTTTAGAGAGTTTTTTAGGGCTGAACTGTATTCCCTGAAAATTGCTGCAAAATTCTCAACAAATTAAATAAATAAGAGGGCAATTAGATCCTGCAGGACTGGGCTCCTTAAGGGACCACACTCATGAGCTGTGCTGCTGAAGTCAATCAGGGACTGATGTTTCCAATCAATGCAAGTGTCTGCAGCTTTGTGAGCTCCAAAAACTTTTGAGGTCTTGTTTGGCAGGTGCCAGTGCTTGGCGCAGGGTGCAAGTTAGGCTGTGTTTAGGGTAGGGGCACTTTATTGGTGAAGGATTACTGAATGGCAACACGCTTCTAACTGAGAAGCAGCCACACCAGCACATTTGAGCACTACACTGAGGTAGTAAGCCCCTGCCTGTGCGCACATGCACACACATGCACGCACACACACGCATGCCCATGCACACAAACGAAACAAGCTGTAACAGTTAAATAAATAAAAAATCAGAAACTCCAAAGTCAGCTTTGCTGGAATTACTGCATCTCTGAGTAGCTTCTGCGGGAGTAGCATGTTACGCTGCTGGCCAACAGGACTGCAGAGCCAGGCTTCACTGCAGCCTGGAGGAAGACGTGCCTCGAGAAAAGTGGGATAAGAGCTGAGGGGAACGTGTGAAGGAATTAACTGAGATACCAGAGATTTAACAGCTGTCTGGTTAGAACTGAGCTGTAATCTAATTTCTTTCCTCCTCATTGATTTAAGCTTTAATAATAAGCAAGCTGTGATTGTTCTGGCCAAAAAAACAAGAGTCTGTGGGATTGTACAGTATCCATGTTTGCAATTTGTAGCTCTTTGTTTTGATACCTTTTCCATCATAGGTCATTGAAACCAACATTACAGAGAGGGGAAGTAAGGCAAACTTATGGGGAGTTTTCATCTGTTCTTTTAAAAAAATAGTAGGCAAAATATAGAAACTACTGCCACGTGGCAATGCCACTCCTTTTAAATGCAGATTTGGAAGGATACATTTAAAATAGTAGCTATAGAAACAAAATTATCACCTTCCTCTTTTTCTTTTTACCCCAAAAGGCATCACCAGTAGTCAAAGTGACTGAGAAATTAAAAAAAAAAAAAAAAGCAGTATCTTTCATTTTTGACAGTTTTGTGTCTCTTGCCTATTTAGGCTGCAGTTTGTTTAGGTCTGGGATTATCTGTTAATGTGTGTTTGTACAAATACCATAAATCACCTTTGGGAACTGCTTTTAAATTATACCCATGTCTCTCCTTTCCCCGAGTTCTTTATTTTACCACTCTTCCCTTTATGACTAATAGCTATATCTTGTTTTATCCTTTCTTGTACTTGAATTTGTTCCCTAAATGATGCAGTCTCTTAACAGTGATCAGTTGAAAACAATTTACATTTCTGATATTAAGATAATGATTACATACCATTATATCTTTGATTTGGAATGAAACCCTCATCTTAATCAAATGTGACACATGAAATATACTTGTCTTCAAAGGATTAAGACATACCAAATCATCCAGAGTAAGCAGAGAGATTTGTGCTTTCCTCCTTTCCCTTCCACTTGTAGTAATCAGTATATTGGGACCATACAACACTGGTATGGCGTTCATAATATATTGATCGAAGAAAAAGCTACTTATTTTTTACTTGGAAATGCCAAGTTATTAACACAGTACTGTTGAAGAATTTTCCTGGCTAGTTTTTCCTTGACACCTTCCAGTCTTTGGGCTGGATAAAGCTAAAAATGATTGTCTAAGCTTAACATTTTATGAATCATTCTGACTCTATAGAGGTTTAGTAATTCTCTTTGCAAAGATCTGTGACACAGAATACAGAAATCTAAATAGATATGAAGGAAAATTGTATGTGGTAATGACTAACTTTGAAAAACTGGTATCCCATCAGTTCTTGTACATCAATTACACTGGTAAATATATATTTTTTAAAGTAAAAAAAAAAAAATCCTAGACTTCAGTAATTCAGGCTTCCACAGTTGCTATTAAAAAAAAAAAAATCTGGAACAGATTTTTCTTAAGTGACTCAATTACATCCATCTGCCAATTAGCAACATTAGAAGCTTGTGAAATTCAATAATTGGGGAACTGGTCACTTGTGCAGATGGGTAATTTGACATATATAGATAATCCCATTAATTTTTAATGAGAACTATATATAACCTGTATATAGTTTGCTAATTGTTAAATATTTTATATGACTCTCAACCCAGACATTTATATACTCAGACAGTAGACCATCTTAATCAAGCAAAAACACAAAGAGATTTTGCTCAATTAATAACTGTAGAATTTGGCTGAGCATTATTAAATTCTTGGCAGTAGGAAAAACTGGACTTTCCAACAGTAAGTGCCAATGCAAAATATATTGGCAAGGAACAAATGTCAGTTTAGATCTATGAAATTCCCATTTTCAAGCAGTAAAATTGGAATTAGTCTGGTTTGTATTAGCATAAAAATACCCAAACTCTGGTGTACTACTGCATAGCTAAGTAAACAGGTATCCATTACTGGCCCAAATTCTGTCCTCGTTTATGGTAACACATTGTCTGCAGTGGAGCTAGTTCAGATTTATAACCAACAAACAATAACCAATATTACTGTGTCCTGACTTTTCTATGTGCTCAATTTATTGATATTAATATTCTTCTGCTGTAGAAATGATTACAGCGGTTAAATGTATGTTTTGAAGTGAGCAGCAGTGGTTGTTACAGAGTCCATTTTACTGCATCTCAGCTCTCTAATGAGGATATTTAATGAGATGTCACAGATGAATAACTGTACCTGCCTAGCCCCTCCTATTTTAGGAAAGGAAAATTTCCTAAGATAGACGAGCTGGAGGATAAGTGGGGGAGTTGCTTTCCTTTAATTTTTGTTTTAAAAGTAATACTCTCAACTTGTTTTTCTTCCTATCATTCTTTTCATCTGCTCAACACTATCCCCAATTCTTCTTGGAATTTGGGCTGGAGATCTGATGAGAACAGACATTATTTCACGTATTTGGTATCATTTTTTTAATTGGTGACAAAAATCCCATTTAATTAAATGAAGGCCGCCTTTGGATATGTCCAATATACAGTCCTAAAAGCAGGAGAAGGAGGAGGCGGGAGGAATCTGTAAAGTAAATCTGTCAGATTAAAAATACATACTTAGGTTTGGACTTGACCATTGTTTTCCAAGGAACTCCCAAGAAAACACGCATATGGATCCCATTTCCTGCAGAAGTTTGCTTTAAACACTCACAGAATCAGTTCATTGTACTTCAAAGGGTTCTTAGTTTAGCTAGAAGTCAGGCTGTAAATGCTCTGTTCCTATCATTCACCATGGCTTAACTGATGCTATCAGCCAACCCACTTCATACCTGCAGAAAAGACTACTTCTCTTTGGCCTGCTGGAGAGCTCTGCAGGCCAAGTGTCAGCACTGCAATCAGGTCTATAAATCTTTGAGGTTATTTGTGCGTTGGAATTTCTCTTGCCATTGTGATGAGGAAATAATTGGGTTGCAGAACTCCCCCAGTACATATGAAGCTCATTGAATTTTATTCTCTAACAAAAGCATTATTCTGTAAATGGAAAAAAAGTATAAATGTAAGCAGATACATATGTTTTTGATATTTGGACCCATTTAATTATATCATTAGTTTTGCCAAATAACATGACATGGACAAGTTAGATTTTAGCTTTTTTATAATTTAACCAAAGTGATCACATATATTGTGTGCTGGCTACACACACTATTATGTTTGATCTTTGTCCAACCAAAGAAGAATGGTGCAAAAAAAGCATGGGAGGACCCAAGGCTTCTAAATGTGTTAAACTCATTACAAAAGACACTTTAAACTTAAACATCGTTCAGTCTTGTTGATGCTTGGTGATGATGCCTCATTGACTAAAAGCAAGAAAAAGAATTGCAGTGATGCTGTATTTCTTTTCTTGTAAATAGAATATAGATGATTCTCAAGGAAGACACAATTTGAAGGTTACCACATTTTAAAGTGCACATCTATGACCTTGCTCAGCTGTGTGCTGCCAAACCACACACTTTAGAAATGAGCTAAGGTGGCAGTGTCCAGGTCCAGAAAAGCCAAAAATCTTTACTTCAGATATAATGCAGACTCCCACAGCTGCTATCTCTGAAATGTGGGGCTGACGCTCTGAGTTAAGATGATGAAACATGCACATGCTGAAAGTTTACTGTCCTTCTTTCTCTCCAATGATGCTGGAAGCGAAGGGATTAGAAACTGATAATTGTGAAATACTGTTCCTGCCTCCCATGAGGGCACCCTATCCCTTGAGAAGTAAGGAAATATCTGGCTGATACTTTTTCCCAATGAATTCCTAAGGATAGTCTTAGACACACCAGTATCTCTGAAAAAGACCAAAGAAAGACTATAAACTGTCTGGTACCGCTGAGTTAAACAATGGATTGGCTCTAGGGAAAGCTCCTGCTTAGGACTTGAATCCTGCTGGCTTAGTCACCGGCTGGGGTTATGGTGTGGGGTGGTGGAAATCTGACTGTGATTGCTGGTCCTGTATTTCCAGACACTGGAGTTCAAGCAGCAGACCCATGTTTTAAAAGAACTAGAAATTATTAAATAGATGTGTAAGATTGTTCAAAGCTACCTCTATGTCCCTGGGCAAGTTACTTAGAGCACCATTTTATTCTTCCTTACGGAAAAGGCAATCCTGATCCACCAGCACCTCTCCACATACATGTACATACTGTCTGCTACTGCCCCCAACTACTTTTTGGCATGTTCTAATCCCCTGCACCCAAGTTTCTCCCCGCCCTGAGCATCACAGTTTGTATCAGAGAAGGAAAGGAGCAATTAAGAGAAGCGAACCAACAGCCAGTGGAGTTTCTTGCAGCTTCTTAAGGTTCCTCAGCTCACACACCTCATTTACGGCACATCTGCAGTTCAGGACTCCAGATGGGGTCGACAGTGCAGGAAGAGAAATAACTTGGCAAACTGACCTGCACCGAGCATCAGGGCGCCACAGCTTGACTGCTTCGTGGTATCCGTGCTACCTGGTTTAAAGATTAACTTGAATACCCCTGCAGTACATTGCAGTTGCTTTGGGGACTGCTGTATAGCTATTGCCACGGTTTGCCTCTCTGCCTCAGTTCCTCATCTGTAAAGTGGGGCTAAACCCCCTTATTTAAATCTGAGGGGTCTTGTAAAGAGAAGTACATTACGCATTTCATTGAGAGCTACAGAATAAGTAATCCCTCTTCTCTTATCTTCCTCATGTTCAGGCATGTGTATTGCGCTAATTTATGGAGAGAAGAAACTTTTATTGGCATGAGCTCTTATAGCTGCTGCTACATTGTTTCTCACAGAGTCTCCAGCCCCTGCAGCTGTCTCTGTGATCCTCTAACTTTAAATGAAACCACACAGAGACCACAAGTCAGTCTTGATGACCAGACGCATTTATTCAGGTTCTCTTCAGGGCTATGAGACCCAAAAGAATAAAGTTTCATCAAAATGTATTTGTCAAGAAGATGAACACTCAAGATAAACAGTAAAGCTGAGGCCAAAAAAAGAAATTAAAACAGGACATTCCCTGCACGTGGTTTAAGCAAAATCAGATGGATTTGTCTCTGGGGACCCCAGGATTGGAGCTGCTTTGTCATGCTGGGTGCTGTATTTTCTCTGCCATTTTTTTTCCTTACTTTACTTTTGTGTATATGATAGTGTCTAAAGTGATTATTCATATTACTCATTCCACTTCATCCATGCAAATTAGAACTTTATTTCCAGTTCATATGAAACTATGGCTACTACCCACAGTTTTTCTGAAATCTTCAGTGTATTAGACAAATTCTCTATGCTATTGCTTCTTCTGCATTTATTGCTTGGTCTGAATAAATGCAGTGCATTAACTCTATTTAAACACACACACAAGCATCCTCCCTCCCCTTGCCTTTAATTACAACAGCTTTCTTGAACATTTGGTTTTTCAGTCTATGATGCTATGAAAAGACGGAATAGTACTTTATAATTAAAGGGATGCATTTCTTTGTCTTGACATTATCATCTACTCTGGATTGGATCACTGTTTTCTATGTTGTGGCGCAACCTAAACCTGGCTAGCTTCTGTAAGACACCTGTTAAATCCAGTTCTAAAACCACTAGCACAACCTGTCAGTCTTTTTTTGGTAGAGATGTGCCAATCAGAGTAATTTCCAGAAGTGTTTCTGTCCTGGAAAAATGTGTGTTTCACTTAAAAAAAAAAAAACTATAAAAAGGAATAGGTCTTACTGAAAGGAAACTTTACCAGGACCCTGCAAGTCAGAGACAGGACTAAAGGTTTGGGCCCTGATGCTCATCTCTGAGTAGTGTAATTTAGAAGACCCTTCATTTGTATCAGTGGCATTTTCTCTGCGTAACATGTGGGTAATGTGGCTGAGCATAGACACCAGCTGCTCTTTGATTGTAGCTAGTTCATCTCCTGAGAAACTGTGGAGTGTTACTTACTGTCAGCTTTCTAATATGCCATTCACTGAGACTGTAAAAGTCATGGGGAGAAGGGAGGTGAAGCAGGGAAAGAAGCATTGACTGAAAATCACATTAGCCTAGTGTGGATTAGTCCATTAAAAAGAGGAAAGAGTGCAATAAGGGTTGGAGGGATTGTTTGTTTTAATTTTGTTTTTTTTTTCACAAAAGTGCTTGTCATGCTGCAAGCAGCCCAGTTCCGCTGAAGGAAGAAACAAAACAAAACAGGGCAGGATTTGGGCAAAATGCACCGGGAGGCCGTGTCTGCTGCATGCGCTGGCCTCCGGCCATGGGCTGCTCCCAGGGCCTCAGCTGGGTGGGGAAGGGATGCTGCAGCCTCAGGTCTCCAGCCATTCGGCCGCTCCTTCCTGCACCTCCACCCTGGCCAGGTGGTCGAGGGAGCCGGCGTGGGGCCTGCCCTCTGCAGCAGTTGCTGCGGGGAGGAAGGACTCCCCTCATCTTCAGCAACCCCCCTCTGAAAGCTTGGCAGCACAGGACCTTTTTTTGGACCTCACCTTGTGGGACTTAATGACTAGGTAGTGCTAATGAATGAAAAAAGAGCTCAAATGGCAAATCAAAGTGAGCCTCTGAAAGCAGGGGAAAGGCTGGCATTTGCATGGTTGTGTAAACGAAATATTTTTATTCCTAAGGGCAAGTTACTCTTTTTATGGCTATGATTTAACACATTTTTCTCATCAGCACCAAAGCCACACACTGGTGTACATCTAGGCTCAAAGCAAACACCCTGTGTCAGGCAGCTTGGGGACACTCAGCTCTTATGGGCAAGGTTAGTTTCGTAAGCCTTGCTTGGAGTCCTGTTAGATTTCCTACTGCAGTCCTTAGCAGACAAATGGACTTGACATTTAAAACCTGTCTTATATAATTTTTCTGATGCAAATCCAGATACACTCACTGAAACTAATTTGTGGCATTAATCAAGCAGAGAATCAGATATTTATGTATCATTATTTGTAACCAGGATAAAAAATGGCTTGTTAACAGATATATATATACAAAATAGAGCACATTGGATCGCAAATGTTGTAGGAGTGCATCTGGAGATAAATTTTTCTTACCCGTGTGTGTATTTAAGTACTGACAAGTACTACAGCCAATCAAAGTATCCGCTGGAGCAATTTTTGATCAGCATAGGAAATGAACTGGGTTTTCCTGGGAGGCTCTTTGTAAGTGCACACATCTTGTTAACGGAGCTGCCCCATAGGTGGCGTGAGCGATCCACTCTAGCACACAGTGCCAACAGTTCCCTTTTAAAAATGTTTTTTTTTAAGCAAAATGGTAAAAACATGTCCACATAATTGTCTTTTACATAGTTGCTACTGGTCATGGCTACACTTCCACCCAGCATTTACTGGGGCACAGCTGTGTCATGCTGTCTTGCAGGAGACAGAGCTACCATGTATATCACAATAAATTATAAAGATATTTCTTTATGATAAAGACATAAAATTTTATCTTAACAGTGTACATTTGAGCCTTTGAGGAGTGCCCTCTCTTCTCCCAGTTATTTCAGTTGTCTACAGACAGATCAAGCGTGCAAACAGCTTATTTATGGTACTGATCAAGGCAAACCTGATATGGTTTGAGCATTAACAAATTTTAGTCCTTTCCAGTGTCCTGTCTTTTAATCTTTGATTAATTTTTCAAAAAAATTTCTCTTGTTCAGCAAAGGCAATGAAGTCTATTTTCTAACTATAGAACAATCTGTCATGTTGGAATGTGCTTTGCTCTGAGTGCATAGAAACATGCACAGATTTTTCTGCCGGTTGGCAGAAAAGGGTGAAAACCAGCCCTTTGATCTTAATCTTTCCGTATTTAGGGAAGAAAGAGAATGAATTTTCAGTGTGTCTGCAGTTGATATGCAGTTATACCTCACATTCAGGGGTCAGTTTCATTCCCGTCTAGGTTTAATCCTACATGAAACGGTGTTTATATTCCACATGTGACCACAGCAGGAGGAGGTAACATACTGCTGTACTTTCAGGGATTTATTCTGCTCTGCTCAGTATTGCTACACCTAACAGCAAAATCCTCCATATGTAGCTAAAAACTGAGGAGGGAGAGGAAATAACAAGGAGAAGGAAGTCAAAGGAGGATTGTCTGGACAGACCTTCTATCTTTAGTTATTCACAGCCACTGAATATTTCTATGACTATCTATTACGCTTTTAAGCCAGGTAGAGCAGACACTTGGTTCCAGGTACTGTAAAGAGAATCTGATGAAGGAACTGGAGAACAAAATATGTTTTGTAACTCAAGATACAGAAATAGCTGTCTCAAGAAGTATATGTAGGAGAGTTAGAGAGTTACCCACATCCCTAAATCTCCTATTGGGGATACTGGTGGTGCTCAGGGGATATGGACCACAGAAGGAGCTTGCATGCACTCCCTAAACAGCATCTCCTTTTGTAACATTCAGAGAGAGACTACTGGGGAGATGGACCATTGGTCTGACTCAGAAAGGCATTTCTTATGTTCTTAAAGTTTCTTTTCTGATGGATCTTCCCCTGGTTATTTTTACTTGGGGTTGTTGTTGTTGTTTTATTATCCCTTTAAGAAACTCTGCAAAACTCATCACAGCCTACTTTGTGGATAAATGCTAGCATTGTTTGCTCCTGCTGTACTTGACAGGAAGGCTTCTGAATCCTATTTTTGTCCTTCAAGGCTAGCTCTCCCATCCAGGAATGAGTTGTTGATCCATTATTCTATTATTTGGAGGCCAAGTAACATGGTGTTTGGTTGCCCTATTTCAAAAACTCAGTCCTGATATAGACCCAGACATCTACATATTATTAGTCTCTGAGTAAGGTCTTGTGGGCTGAAACTGTTGAGGTAAATCTCTGTAGTGTGGAAGTACTAATCTTGTGTGCATGCATAGGAACCACAGCATAAAACTGAAAAATAGTTTCTACCACTGCCCTTTGGCTTTGTCATCCTACAGGTAGTCCTAAACCACTGATATGGTTTGTGTTACATGAATGAAACAAAATCTTTTGGATGTTCTCAAGAGCTATGGCAGGGAGATGTGCTATAGTTGAAGCCCAGTAAAGAAAAAAAAAAAAGGCATTTTGGTCTTCACAGCAGACATACCTATTTTTTTGATACATTCTCCACTATTTTGGTTCTTTTAATTCCACAGCAGCTGTAGCAGGTATTCTGCCTGAGCTTGAAGGACAAGGTGTGCAAAGTATCCAGGCATTTGAAGTTGGAGACAGGTCCCTCATGGCACTGCCAGATGTGCCAATGGGAGTTGGAATTACCTGGAAAATCCCACTTGGCACCTCTCAGCACCTGTAGGAACCAACATGGGCTTGAGCACTTGGCCCTCATTGTAATGTGCACAGCAAACTCCTAAGGTACAGTCACTTTGACATAAGTCAGGGGTTGCAAGGATAGGAACATATAGTAAAAGCCCCTTTGGAAGATTAGAAGAACTCACCTTACAAAAATTTAGTCCAAACCTGGATCACCTGTTCTATTTTTACTATTTAATCCCATTCACACTCTAAGATGTCTCTGAAATTTCCAAGCCCAGGGGAGACCCATTCTCAGAGAAGATTAATGTAGAAGTAGCTCACTGGGTTTCTTGCTTCGGCAGTACAAGCCTGAAATACTGAAAGTAATGATTTCACAAAAAGCATTGGTTGCACTCACTTCCTAGGTACATAAGTAATAAGAATGTTTTTTAGATTTCTGAGGTTATATACCTCCAGGAAAACAGACTACACTTGCTTAAAATTTAGTTGAGTTGAGGAAATACAAATGTCACCATCAGTGTTTCACAGACCAAAGCTATACCTTTCCTAAAGGAGATGTTATAGTAATATTCAGAGGAGAGAATGAACTCACTACAGGCAAAAATTGTAATAAAAATCATCATAAAAAATCAGCCCCCTACAAGTCGCCTTTGGTTCAACTGCAGACCACAGGAGATTTCTCATAAAAACATTTAACATTTTAATGTGACTATATATTGGATGGGAAAAGAGGAGTATCACCTGTGAAGAGTTAATATTTTAGGCCTGTTCCTCATCATGCTAAATCCAATACTGCATTTTCAGCAACAAAACTGCAGGCCACTTGGATTAACCGAGACTGGGTAAGCCTTTTAAATTGTCAAATGTCAGATGAAAAAATACCAGGGCAGTTGGGGCTGGGTAAGCGTTAAACCTTGTTCGGATGGTGTGTCCTCAAAGAATCGCAGAGTGCCAAACACAGAGCTTCCCATGTTCTTTTAGGATGAGCAGAGATGCCAAGTGTACAGAATTGGAAACCGTCTGTGAGAGTTTTTTCTTTGCTTGATGTTGTGCAGACAGCAGAGACAAAATACCAAAAATGCTTGAAATCCTTATGACCTTTCATTGCAAACTGTGAACTTTGTCCACTAACCTCAAATTTCTGTTTACACTGTCAGCAGAGACTCCTTGCTCTATTGCCTTTTCTTTCTCTTTCCAGCTTATCGTGTACTGAGTGACAGCTTCACAAACACTACACGGGAGGGGGGACCTGAGCACATTCCAGGACTTTTGCAGGTTCAGAATACTAAGTCTGCATGTTGTGGGTTGCTTAAAAATATCTGTAATGCAAGCAAAGTGGCACGAACTATGCTGTTTGCGCACAAAGCAAGTACTCTGCAGCAAGCTTTCGCCTCGCCATCAGCTGGCGTGGCTCGCATTCCCACACTGCGTGCCAACACTACGCTGCTGCTGCAAAGCTGCCCCATTTACACCGTCTCCCATTTACACCAGGAATACGCACAGGCTACTGTCGAGTAAATGGTCCAAAAATGCATTCAGTAAATACTGTGTCAGCTTCCTGGCTAAAATATTCCTGATTTCAGCATTGTGCTTCCGTATTCATCTACCCTTTGTAAATCATGAGCTAGACTGCTGCAGTGAACAAGTATAGGGGACATTTGAGATGTATCAAGCAGAAATTGTTCCTATGGAATACTACTATGAACTGTAATATTTCACACTGCTAGCATAGAATATTGCAGTTTAAAAAGGATAAAAATATCCTTAACCTGTTTCTTAAAGAAAAAACAACAACTGCATTGAATTCCTTTGAAAGTAAATAAAAGGTTGAACTATATAGGAAATATTTTGGCTGATGATTCATTTACTAACCTGATACATTCATGAACTATCATTATCAGTTGGGCAATTCTTCTGACTGTATCTCAAATTTTATTTCAATACTGTGATAGCAATCCCTGAACTTTACAAGGCAAAGGTATTAACAAAGGTCCTTCTTCTAAACTCTTTATGGTCTAGCAAACAGTATAGAAAGGAGGCATTTCCTGAGAGACTGCTGCATAGTAAATATACTGGTGTTTCCTAAAGAAACTCAGTGTTTTCATTAGGAATGATTCCTTTGATAAATTAGGTCCATGAGGCTTTTTGGAGAAGACTGTTCACTTAGTGCTACTTTTTCTTGGGCATAGAAGCTATGGAAAAATGTGTGGAGACATTTGCAAAGTGATAACTGCAACTATGCGCACTACATGTTGCTGTTACTGAATTATCTGTTAACAAACTACATCCTTCAGAGCTTCCTGGACTCGCTTGTCTGTTCTACACAAATAGGAGGATTTATGCTTAATGCAAAATCCATAAAAAGACTACTGTTTGGTACAACTGTTTCCCAAACCAGACAGGCATGTCCCTCTGGTCTTCAATGAACTTCCTGCTATCAGTGTAAAAATCTGCTGTCTACTACTTTAAAATATCTCTGTTCAGCCTAAGCAACTTGAGTGAGCTATTTCCCCTCACATTGCAAAGGTGCAGTCACAGCATGTCCCAAGTCCAAAACCCTGCCAATGAGCTTGTCTCCAAAGGTCAGAAAGGAGCATGTGGACGTGTGCGTGCACGCGTGGTTGTTTGGGGAGCAGGGGACTAGAGAAGCAGAGAACTGAAGGAGCAGCGGGTCCTCAGGTCTTCCCTCTGCACAGCCTGGGATCATAAACTTGTCATCATGGTCACTAACAGCAAGCAGCAAGTGTCTGTGGAATATCCGCAAAACTTCTGATTTGTGAAGGCAGGTTTATCTTGTTATTTTTCCATATTCCTCAGTACTAGAGCTTTCTGTGTCGAGTATCATTACCAAAACCCCAAACAAGCCCCTCATCTTCGAAATACAGACAAAAGCAACCATTTGGTTTACTCACAGTAATCTTTGGCTTAGTTAAAGAAGTCGCATTTGCCAACAGGAAAAGAAAAGTGAGTTTCTGAACTACTGAGTAACATTGCTACATTTGGAAAGGATTTTTCTTTTTGTAATTCCCCTTTAATTTCCTCCCATCCAGAACTGCTGAGAGGAATCTAAAGCTAGTTTTTCAAGAGTGGCTAAAGGAGTTAGGCAACTGACTCCTGTTTAAAATCAATGAATGTGTAAATACAAGATAACATAAGCGATATGAGGTTTAATTCCACTGAAAATCACCTAGTCCTTCCACCTCCACCGGTCAGACAGGGAAAAGGAAGGCTAGCAAACTAATCCTCATTATCAGAGAAGCAGGGATTGAATGGAGGAACATAAAGCACAGGAAGATGTGGAGGAAACTGAGGACAGAGAAGACGACTGTGTTGGTGAAGTTTGTACACTGAGAGGCATAAAGGGTAGTTCAACAGGAGAAAGAATAGAGAGAAAGAGTATCAGACTATATAAACTGAAATTTTATTTTCAGCCACTTAAGTTTTCTGTTGATTTTGAGACAAGACCTCAGTAAACCCACATAAAATTGTTTAACTTACATCACCTCACTCAGTCCCGATGAATTCAGCACAATAAATTTTTTCACTCTACTTGCTGATCAGATTAGTGTGTCTCAAGTTAAGCTATTCATTCTGGTAACCTTTCTGAATAGTTCTCTTTTTGTTCATTTCAATCGTCTTTTTTCAATTTAAAAATATTATTAAAATACCACATTTGGGTGGGTAGTGACGGCCATGACACTGGAATAAAGTGTAGAAAAGCCAAAGCAATTTGAAGCAAGCTAGACATTCTGAGTACATTTCTAAAATACCTTATTGCTTAAATAAAATAAACTTAAATCCTTTAGCCTAGCAATTACTTTCAGATGTTTGATTGTTTATTTTTAAAGAACTGTTGCATTGACCATTTAGAACTGACAACCCTACTTCGATATCTTCACAAGTTTTCTTTGAATATCAGCTTCCTGCCTTACATTGGAAACTACACACTCATCTTCATTGTCTCTTGTATTTATCTTCATAGGCTGTGTTTTATTTTATTGGAGGAAAATCTTAGCAGAGCTGTTTGTGGCAAGATTTAGTTACAGGAAACCCGAAAGCTAAGCCTCAGTTTCAGCTGAGACAATTAGATTGTTGATTTTGGTGGGAGCTCAGGACTTCTATTGGACCCAAATGCCTTTCAAGTGTCTTTGTGAGTTGATGCCCAAGTCTGAAAATTTTCTGGATTCTTGCTACAGATACAGGGCTTTGTTTCCTTTTAATTTGAGGGATATTTCTAACCAGATCTGAATGTTTTGCTGAAATGCTTTTCCCTTCACTGGAATAAGTAAAATACATAAAATAAATGGGAAATAAAATAAAAAGAGAATAATACATTTTCCACAACTTCCCACTCTTTTAGGGTTTTTTTCTTAATTCTCTGTGCCTTGATATCTGTGAATTGTTGAGGACTGTGTGTTTTTCTCAAAGCAATTTTGTCATGCATAAAAAGTACTAAGTGCTAATTTGTAATGGCTAGCTTAATCATCGCTTTTAACTGTCTGGTAAGCGTATTTAACAGCTCGTATTACTGTTTCATCTGCTGTAGGTAAAGGACTCTAAGAAAAGTGAACACAAACTTTTTTTAAGTGATCTATATGATTATATAACACAGGAAGATCTTTATGGAAAGGTTTGAAGAAATTACTAATATAAAAAGCAATATTCTTATATGCTGTTTTAATCAACTACTATAGAACCTCTACAGCAAAGTTATCGGTGTCCACTACCACTCTTGGATGGATTTTTTATTGCTAGGTGGACTGGGCTCTAAACCTTTCTTATGGATGCTCAGGAAGAATTTAAATACTAACTGGAAAGGATATTGTTCTCCACTATTGCTTTGTGGGCTAGAACCTTTGGCTATACTTTTTTTGTTGTTGTTACCCTTTTACAGCATCCAGTCAAGGGCAGGTCACGCTAGCCAGTACTGGGGGCAATGGTTACCAGGGACAGCTCTGACAGCTGGCAACTGCCAGAGGTCCTAATGCCCTGGAGCTCTTCCGGTCCACCCCCGCGTCCAAAGAAGCTCGGTGGTTTCACAAAGCGGGGTTTTCATCACAGCTGCTGTTATGGAGCTGCATGTTTAGAGAATCGTGTTTATCGGACCCTACCGGTTTCGTTTCGGTTAAATTCAATAGGGTTTCTCTGCAAGAGGGAAGCGTGATCAAGCCTAGCTCATCCTCCTTAAAAGGCCGTCAGAAGGCCTGAGGAATTTACGTGACTTATTCTTAACATGTGGAGTCTTTTAATTAGCTATCTAAAAACCAAAACAGAATGCAGGACACTACTGCAATGTAGCTTATTAAGCAATAATGCATTTTTTCTTCCAAAAGTCACACTTGAAAACAGACAATAGTCATAGGCATAAGATGACTGTGGATACTATGAGCTAATGTCTACTTGTCAGAAACTTTTCCGTTAAGGCTTGAAGTGATGTTTAACATATTCTTCCCACGACTGAGCTAAACTAAACATAGTATTAAACATGGATTTCCCAATGAATGTTACTGCTGTTTGCTTTTACATGCGCATATATCTGCAAACAGACATATGTGTTGATATGTTATTTTGGATATCAAAAGTACCTCAATAGCATATATTCTCAGGTTATAATGGTTTTGGCGTCTTTCTAATGAAACCTGTCCTTAATCTTTCCTGACTGTAAAAATAGATTTAAAACAAGATTCTTTAAACAAACATGAAATGCCAAAATTACATGTATTCTCCTATTAAACAATGGAGAATGACTGAAAGTGTAGGTTTTCTAAATTACCTAGGAAAAAAAATATGCTGCTGATGATGATCACCAAAACAATATGTACCAAATATTTTTCCATAGGAAATTCAAATGCTCTCGTATATAGCAAACACTTAAACAACTTATCAAATCCTGTATCAGTGACAGCTTTCAGACAACCTCAGTTTTAATCCTTAGCACTTTGGTTTTGACATTATGGATAACTCACTAAGGATTTCAAAGTAGGTATACTTACATTTAGCTTTCAGGAAAGGGCAGAAGAAGGACAGTTTGCTTGCTTTTCACTTTGAGAGGCCTGGATTTCCTGCTTGCGTTAGTCCTTTCGGTATTTTGTTGATCTTCAGTTGGTCCCTAGAGGAGGAAAAAAAAGAGATTGTAAGAAGTGCATGGGCACACTGTTGGTATTATCCTTTTTTGCAGAAATATTACAGAATATTAGCCAAGATTTTCAAATGTAAGTGGCTTAACTTAGTCTCTTAATTCTACATTCAGGCTCCTTGTTCAAGGTCTGCTGTTCAGCAGTATGAAAACCTGGCAACTCATCCACTTTGAGTAGCATTTTCAGTTAGTCAGTACCTGTGAAAACTGATGCAGCAGTTTGAAGATGGACTAAAAATCCTGTTGTCAGGTACTTTTGCTTGGCAATCCTGAAACAATTAGGTCTTAAATCAAAAGCTGCGTTTTGATTTCAAGAAAAGCTCTTTGAGTCTTGTCCCCCCACTTCGGCTGAGACGCCGTGTGCCTCTCACAGAACAGCAGGTACAGGATTGGTGTTTTGAGGCACAGCTGAAAAACTTCTACTCAATCTCATCTTTCTTCACATGCATCGCCCCACGAAAACACACACACAAACCGCTTATTGCAACGTGCCATGTGAAGTCTGTGGTTCAGCTTGGGACTTTGTTGGGCTGCCCCAAGAGCCCAGGCTCAGGCCAGTGCCGGCCCTGCATGCCCCTGCTCCCCGCCATGGCCGCTGACCCAGGCTAACCTTAGAGAGAGCATTTGGGGAGGGAGGAAAGCTGGAAAGAAATATTATCCTCATGTCCACATGAAGACACCACAGGAAAAAAAGCTTGAAAGAAAGAAAACAAGAAGGAAGAAGGTGAGTGATTCCATTTTATTTTTAAAGGGAATGCCAGCTATGTGTTACAAATAGCCAAGGGAAAAAGTGAGAGAGAAAAACAATTTCACACCCCATCATCAAGGGATAGGAGATAGTGCCCAAGTGCTGCGGATTTTTGTGATTGGTTTCATCCAATACATCTGAGTTGGATAAAGAAATGAGCATTTGGCGACTTTCCTGAGTGGACTCTAAAGCCTGGAGAGCAGAAATTGCCAGTGCCTCGTCCACAGCCTCATTGCCATTTGCTTCCTGGTCTTAGCAAGAGCAGCTTTTCATCGTTTATCCTGCCAGTAGGCCCTCTCCTTTAACCAGTGGGTCAGTAATTCAGATCGCATCTACACCTCTTCATCACTTTTAGAGGTGGCTTCGGGCTCCAAAGCTCAGCTCTGGATGCAAACTTCTCTATGGCTTGAAGGTGCATAGGTTTGGGGGTTTGGCTCAGCCTGTCATGCAGGTGAAGGAAAATCACAAATTCAGAGCTAGCTTTGAATAATTAGCAAAACAGACAGCTGCCCAGTTATAAGGGGATGGTAAGCTGCTTTGCCTGTGCTTGAGGAGAGAGAGATTTGGCATTTCTGCCATCACAGCTCATTGCTGCCTGCTGTCCGCACAGCCCTGGTTGCTGCTGCTGGCTCTGTGGGATTACAGGGAGGGTAAAGGAGTGCCGGTATGCCTCCGAGTGCCCCAGGACAGCAGCAGCAGGGACAGTGGCAGGAGTCACAGCTGCCCTTTCTACCTCCAGCCGCAGCAGGGTTTCTCTGACTTTCTGTCCTGGTCCTGCCCTAATTCCTGTTCTTCCAAAGCCGGACTGACCCCTCCTTGACAGTCCAGAAGGTACAGAAATATGTGTAGACGGTGATGGCAGAGAGTGAGGATTTTACTAAAGCTTCAAATATAGTAAAATGGCACGCATTCTCCCCTCTCCCCCACTCTGCTGGCTGCAGGTGTCAGCTGGGGGAGGAAAACAATATTTTGTGTTTTCAATTCATATGCAGAAAGGCAAAAGCAGAAAGGCAGAAAATCACTATATATATATATATATATTTTATATATATATATATTCATGCTCTTAACACAAACAGCGTGACCCCCAATTCAGTTCACTAATCAGAAAAATATAGGCTCTATTTGAAGCATGTACTTAAGTCCCGCTGATTCCATATTCAGCATAAATGCAAATGACTCCTGGGGAGTGAGGTCTGTGTTGAACTGGATCTACTTAGTAAAATATTTTGATCTGGTTTGGGGGAGAAATAAGGAATCTGGTCAGTTGCTGCAAATGCTTATGTAGCAAATTCACTGGTATGTTCAGTGTTTGGGCTGTTTTCTAATAAACTTTTTAAATTTTTGTGAGCAAACTACTGTGGAATAGAACTCTGGGTGTGGAGAAAAGTCACAGGAATGTGTACACATAATTATGTCTTTCAGAAGTAGCACGCCACACAGGATTTCCTAAACTGTACCAGAAAATGTTGACATCCTGGAACTGACATTTGCAATTTCAAATACCAGCTTTCCAAGCATAATTAGTGTCCTTGTAAATGTTTCAGTTAAAACTGGGGCTCACTCTGGACAAGCCGGTCCATCAGTTCTAAATATTTTTTTGGCATTTATTATTTCCTTTTCCAGTATTCCGTGAAATGACATCTGTGACATTTAAAGTGAAGAAGTAGTAAAGTGAACTTGCCTTTTTTAAAGTATTTCTTATATTTACAGAATCACAGAATAGTTAGTTGGGGTTGGGAGAGACCTCTGGGGATCATCTGGTCCAACCCACTCTGCTCAAGCAGGGTCACCTAGAGCAGGTTGCCCAGGGCTACATCGAGCTGAGTTTTGACTGCCTCCAAGGCTGGAGACTCCACAACCTCTCTGGGCAACCTGGTCCAATGTTCAACAACTCTCACAGTGAAGAAGTATTTTCTCATGTTCAGACAGAATTTCCTATGTTTCAACTTGTGCCCATTGCCTCTCATCCTGTCACTGGGCACCACTGAGAAGAGTCTATCCCCCGTCTTCTTTACACCCTCTCATCAGACATCTATAAACATTGCTAAGCTCCCCTCTGCACCTTCTCTTCTCCAGGCTAAACAGTCCCAGCTCTTTCAACTTCTCCTCATATTGATCCTCATAATGATCCTCCAGTCCATTAATCATCTTTGTGGCCCTTCGCTGGACTTGCTCCACTATGTCTATGTCTTTCTTGTCCTGGGCAGCCCAGACGTGGGCACAGCACTCCAGACGTGGCCTCACCAGGGCTGAGTAGAAGGGCAGGATCACCTCCCTCGACCTGCTGGCAACGCTATTCCTGATGCAGCCCAGGATACCATTGGCCTTCTTGGCCGCAAGGGCACATTGCTGCCTCATGCTTAACTTGTTGTCCAGCAGGACTCCCAGGTCCTTCTCTGCAGAGCTGCTTTCCAGCAGGTCAGCCTCCAGCCTGTGCTGGTGCCTGGGGTTATTTCTCCCTAAGTGCAGGACCCTGCGCTTGCCTTTGTTGAACTTCATGAGGTTCCTTTCTGCCCATTTCTCCAGCCTGTCGAGGTCCCTCTGAATGGCAGCACAGCCCTCTGGTGTATTAGCCACTCCTTCCAGCTTTGTATCATCTGCATCTGCATCTGCATCTGCATCATTGCTGAAGGTGTGTTCAGTCCTATCGTCTAGGTCATCAATGAAGAGGTTAAACAATACTGGCCCCAGCATCAACCCCTGGGGGACACCACTAGTGACTGGTCTCTGGCTGAATGCTGTGCCACTGACCACAACCCTTTGAGCCTGGCAGTTCAGCCAGTTTTCAGTCCACCTCGCTGACCACCTACCTAGTCCCTACTTCGTCAGCTTGCCTATGAGGATGTTATGGGAGACAGTGTCAAAAGCCTTACTGAAGCCAAGATAAACAACATCCACTGCTCTCCCTCATCCACCTAGCCAGTCATTTCATCATAGAAGGCTATCAGGTTGGTTAAGACCATTTTCCCTTTGTAAATCCATGCTGACTACTTAATCAAAATACATGCAAGTTGTTTTTATTTGTAATTCACCTTCTTTTCCTCCTGCCAGTGTTCTTTTTTCCTTTAAAATACCTATGATTCATATCCTCCCTTACACAAAATACATAGACACTTTTACATAACTATAGCTCTCCTCTAGTCACACACCAAAATATAGGTAGAGGATATGAAAATTACTTATGACAGATGAGTCACATTATTACTTTGTTCTAAGCCATGAGAAAAATGAGACACAAGGGGTAGGAATCAGAACAGATCAAAACCCTTAGTGCTTTGTGATCCAAACCCACAACCATCTACTGAGATGCAAAATGTTCTTTTTTCACATAAAGTGTGAAAAAAAACATGAAGAGGTTTGTACTGCAAATGCTGGCAGCACACAATGTTGCAATTATTCTCAAGATTTTGAGATGCTTGAATCAAAACCAGGACTTTAAGCAACACTGTGGAAAAAACATTTTTATATTCCTTTGAAAAAAAGAAATTACCACAAATGCTTCAGAAATGGTGTGGCAAGTTTCTACCAGTGACCATTAAATAAAACAGAAACAGGTAATGCCATGACATCCTCTCTCTTTTTTCTTTTTTCCAAGATAGTAAATTCAGAATCATTCAGAGGATACTCCTGTCAGGTTTATTAGAGTTCTGTGCTGCTAAAAAGAACTTGCATGTTCTGTTCTGTGAAAAGAATAGTTCTGATGATCTTTTATTGGTACTTTACTACTACAGCACGTGGCTAAATTAGTCTGGGTATTAAACATTATCTTGCTTCCTATTTAAAGGGCAGTAAATAGGATCGGTCACATTGGGTACATTGACACTTGGTTACTGCTTGCTATTAGACTTCAGAAGAAACATTAATCACCCTATCTGGTGCAATCAGGTAAAAATGTCTGTAATTTGGGTCACCACTAGGTGAACTAAGTGTTCTGTTTCCTTAAACCTAAGTGTTCGTTCTTCTTATTCTCTCCCTTTGATCTAATATCCAAATGGTGAGCTCAAGTCAGCAAGACGCTAAGTATTTTGCATGAGTTCAACAGCAACCTCAAGCCTTGGGAAAGGATCTGCTTTTTTCAATGTCTGATGGAGGCAGGCAGGGCCCTCTGTCAAAATGAACAATGAGACTTCTTTCCTGCAGGCACAACGGGTGCTTCAGATGGGGACCTCATAGACACTTTAAACTGCCAGACCCCACTTCAGCAAAGTACTTAAGCACCCGGGGGATCTAAACACATGTGTGGTCACAGGGCTTTCCTTGACTATGATAACTTAAGTGCAACTATTTATGTGCCGGAAGTTCTGCACAAGTACCATGCAGGATGGGAGTTGAGCTGTGTTTCTCAACATGCCAGTGAATTAAGTGGCAAGTGTTAGCTCTGCTTAAAGGCACTTGTCTGTCACAGATAACACCAGGTACTGAAAGCAGAGCCCAAAACATGCCCAAGAACTCTGCTCCCCATTTCTTCTCCCAGCTACTAGTAGGAGCCCTGTTCCTCCCATTCCCCGTTAAAATCTGTCATTTCCTCATATGGTGACAAAAGTAGCTGTTCACAGTGCCACACCATGCTGGCCTGCACTGGTTTTACACCACTTTTTTTTATGCTGTGTAGCAGAGTTTAAGCACAGAAACTGAACATATGATTTATGGTAAATCAACAGGAAAGATTAAGGATTAAAATTTCAGAACTGAATGGGTGGTCTTATCCAGACAATTACTGTAGACTTTATTGAGAGAATTACCTGACTAAATAATCTGGAAACATCACAACGCTTTGATTAGTTGTAAAAGTGTTATGTTAAGCCAATGAAAGCAAGCTCTCCTTTTTCTCCACCTTTAATTTGCCTCATCATGCCTGAGGAATTTCTCTACCTTCTTTATTAGTTCAGTATTTCAGAGGTGTTCTATAGGTATGAAACACATTTCCTATCATTTCAGAAACTTCGTTCTCTGTGAGTAAGCTATTGGAGGTTACCAGGGTGTGATTGTAACTTGCTAGCAAATAGATATACAAGTTCCATTTTGTTTAGTCCATGAAAATTCAGTGAAACAATTTATGCTTGCCAGACAATGTGTGAGATACTTGCACTGAAGTAAACATGGATTGATACTGGGTAACGGCAGATGATTTCTTCAGTGATAATGGAAGTATCATAAGCTTTGTGTTTTGTTAAGAGTGCCTTATAACTGTGCTAACCTCCTCAGGTTTTTCAGCCAAAGCAATGCCTACAAAATCACCTACCCCAGAAAAAGTTTGTAGGAGCACACTGAACTGCAATTAAAGAGTAGGTCTCAAAGTGCCAAGATTATATGGAGGTATTATTGGTCCAGACTGAAATTTTGCCAGGTCTTCAGGATGGAATTAGGTATTACTGTGTGTTCCTCTTTGGTATGTTTCTACACCATAAACTTGGACAGAATTTCAAATTTGCAATGAAATCTAAGCCCTGAAAAGACTACTGAATTTCTTTCTTGAAAATTTTCCTGATTCTAACTAATACATACAAAGATTTGCTAGTGACAGCCAACACTAGCTATTTCTGGGAGAGGTACCTGTAAAAGGAAACATTGGATATAAAGGGCATGGTGTAACTTGAGTTGGGTTATTCATGCATCCCTCTTAAAAAAGAAAAAAAAATGAATAGAAAACTTTCCAGTTCCTTACTGCTGCCAATTTCAACAAATCAATTCTTTATCCATCCTGGAATTTTTATCGGCTTAGTCCCATGTTATAAGGAAAAAATGAAGCAAAATGTACATTTTTGATATAACCTAATAAAAAGTCAGAACATATTACTTGCTAGCATCAGTGTGCAATGACAAAGTTGCTCTACTTACTTACCACAGGCATAGGTAGTTTTCCCTACCCTGATTAGCATCAGCCAGTTCTTACTGCTTTATTTGTTTGTTTGTTTGTTTGTTTGGCTAAATGACCTGAACCACACCAGATCCTTTCATGTGATTTTTCTTAAAAGGCTGAGTCATAGCACTGTGCTACCTTCTGGACAACATATGCAAAGGAATTGTTCTAAACATCATGAATATAACCACTATGAAAGATCAGAGAAAATGTAATTTTCTTTCTGGTCTTCTAGCACTGAAAAATTGCACACTGGGTTAAACACAGAGCAGAGCAGAACCTTGACTGGCACACAATAGTATGTATGGGGGGGGAAAAGAAAGGTAAATCATATCCTCTATTGCTAACACACAGATAACTGAATATTAGACACTGTACATCTTTGATCTCTGGCAAACAAAGAAAGCTTAAAGAAGATGAAATTTCCAGGCAGGTTCTGTGCTGGCTTTGTAGAATCTCACACTATAAAGAAAAGGCAAAACTTCTCCATTTAAGTCTCTAGAGCTCTGAGTTGATGAAGTAATCAAACATGTATCGCATTTACTTTTGAGAGTAATTAAGTGGTGGCACTCATGTACCTTAAGTTATGTACATGCTTAGATTCTTTGCTGAATCATAGGCTTAAATTAAATGACTGGACATGGCCCCCACACTTGGCAGAGAGCAAAATATCATTTACAGGGAAGTGTATTTTTATTTTTCATCATCATTTTTTCTCTTAAGTAAAATCAAGGCAATTAAAAATTATGGATAGTCTCAAATAAATGTGTATTTTCTACTCAGGTTGCTGTAAGGAAATGAAGAGGAACCCTGTCTACTATTATTAATCAAAAAGTAGAAATGTATCTGTATATTTCATCACAGAGTAGAAATACTTCTAGGTTTATAGAGCAAAAAGTACTGAGAATATCTTCAAAATGCCACCCTTGTGTCTAAAATGCCTCTGTGGACTGTAAAATATGACCCCCCCCTTATCTCCCTTAGGCATTCATGCTACTTGTTGCCCATTCCTTTTAAGGCAAGATTTCAGGAGTTTCCCATCACATGCAATCGGGAGAATTCCTCTCCATGCTAATATAGTGCAGGATAAAAGCTTATGCCAGTGGCTTATTTGGTCACCATTACAGTAGTATCTAAATATTCCCATACTTATGTTCAACACCTTGTGAGGTCCCATTTTGTGGCTGGGGAGCTGAAGCACAGAGAGACCAAACCCTCTCCCCAAGGTCACCCAGGCAGCACGCAGGAGAAAAAGGGCAATGTCAAGGGGTATTCTTGCCTCGGGGCAGTGCCCTCGTCGCTGGGGCAGCTGAAGAAACAGGAAACCTTTTCCAAGGTCAGCAGTCCCAACACTATACAAGGGAACTTTGTGTGTTTGAGGAAATTATGGTGCATCCCACCTCTTGAACTGTGTTTGACTTGAGGTGTAGCCTGTGATCTCAGCCAGATCCAGTGTCTCCTTGCCCCTTGCCTCCCTACCCCTAAAAAGAATGGCCTGCACTTTTCCAGGCACTAAATTGTTTTTATCTTAAGAATGTAATCAGCTACTGAAAGCTTATAGCACATGCAGTGTTTCTTCCAAGTCTTACATTTCTCTTCCAAAATTTCATGTGACTGTATCAGTAGTATTTATAGAGGAGCCTTTACGAGGCTCCAAGCTGTACTGCTATGCAATTCAAAGGCTTTAAAGACACAGCAGCTATAAGACGAAGTGCATAACAAATCAGAAATGATGCTCAGACCTGTCAGGCAGGCCTAATAAAATAAACATTTCATAGACCATTGAACATATATAATTAATAAAATGGGCTGGTAAAAATGAGAATGTTAGCTAAGGACTCTAAATGAAGCATTTAAGGACTTCCTCAAATATTTACACAGGAAGAGACAGCTCAAGCACTGCAAAATACAATAAGTTCTTTGACTTAGTTGAACTCCCACAGACAATGTAGGAACAGAAAGAACGTTTGGATGGAAATATAACTGAGAGGAGATTCTGGAAACAAATCAGCCATAAAAAGCAGCAGGAGTCCTGGCTTTGATGGATTTCTGAGACAGTTCTATAAAGAATAAAAAGATGTACTAATGCTAAGGAAAAATACCTCCATCTGATTTGGGCAGAAACAACTTGGTGATAAGAATGTTCCTAAACATAATCCTAAAGCTTCTGAAACTACAAAAGAGGATAGAAAGAATAGATTGATTTCCTAAATAAAGGTGGATTGTAAAACATTGGCAATGCTCTGGCCAGCAGATTGGAAATAATCTTCTCAAGTATAAATTAGACTTACCACTTAAGAATAATTAAGAACAAGTTTATAATGATGTTAGATTGTTCATTTAATTTTAAATTTTCATAAATACAGAGCTGAGTCTAATGTCAGCCTTTTCTGGAGGTGCAAAGAAGGCTTTTGATAGAGTGGATAGGCTTTTGGTAGGGCGGATTTACTGCACCCAGACTGTTCTTTGTACAGGAACCATCTGAATGTGGCGATATATTCTGCCAAAAAATAAAAATAAAAAAATAAAAAACCTTCTCTGTGCTGGAGTTTGCACTGCAGTTAATAGTAAAATCAAATTTCCTTGCATAAGGGAGAACAATGCTAGCAGGTAACCCTTCTTTCTTTTACCCCTGGCATTTTAACTTGAATTCATTTGAAATTGTATGCTCCATCAGTTATAAAACCATTTTCTAGGTAACTTCCACCTTTCTTCCAGATGACATCAGGGTGACACTAGAGTCAAAGTGATCTATTCCATTATCACTTCCAAGATGAATCTACCCTTACTTGCTGCTGAGATTTTGCATGTGGTAGAAAATGTCTGACTTCTATTTCCATGACTTAAACTATTGTGAATTTAACAGTCTTAAAAACCTTCACTGGTATCCAAGTCAGAAGGAGGTAGGGAATTCCTAGAGACTTAACTATTATTATTGATTTTCTGTGGGAGGACCTCAGATACCATGTCCAGAAGCAGTAGTCTAGAACTATATAGCTGATAGGAATTAAACAGAATCTTTGGCTTTTGGAAACTGGAAAAATACCAGCCCTTTCTCTCCTCAAAAAATGATGAATGTAAATGAAAATATAAAATAGGTTATCTTCCAGTGCAGCTGGTTAATGACTTTATTTTTTAATCTAATAATAGTACAGGGTTGACTGGGATAAGTTTTAGGTCTGGTAAATATTAAAAAGACATTCCAAATCTTAGCAGGATAGCTGGCAGGTTGAGTAGATGATGCTTAAGAAGTTAAAATAGTTATGATAACAGTAAAACAAAAGATGTGATTATTTTAATTCAAAAATTGACTCAAATAGGATGAGGTCTGATGAGGGAAGATGAGTCAAATTGCAGATCTGACTGACAGAAATAACTGTGTTAGTAATCTAAAACAGAATTCCACACCTATTAACATCCTATTTTTGTATCAGTATTTCCAGGTAAATTTTTACTGGGGAAAGAAGCATGAAGCTCCTGAATGTAATGGGATTGGTCTGACAAAGGATGGGGAGAATTACATATGCTTTGACTTCCAAAAATGAAAAGACAAAATGATTCTTTCATTCTAAAATAAGCACTTATTTGGAGAAAGATAGAAAGACATTCCTATGGGTTTCTTTTTCTAAAGAAAAATCTTCATTAATTAGAAGTATGAATTCTTGCAAAGGTCATCAGTTCAGTGAGCATCAATGTCTCTAGCAGAGAACGTGAAGTGTGATGGTTTTAAGAATCCATGTATCATCTATATGGTAGAACCTATTCTGAAACTGAAGAAAGAAAGATGGGGTATATTGGGCAGAACATAAAAATACATAGTTAGCCTATGTTAGGCAGCTTACGAACACATGAAAAATAGTCTTGTTAGACAAAGGAACCACATTTCACAGAAGCCAAATCAGACAGAGGGCAAGTCATTTAACAGCTCTGTGCTAATGTTTCTCCAGCTGCAAAATAGTATTAACATTCACCTACCTCACAGCGGAACCTGAAAGAGGATAACTTAATTAACATGTGTAGTTATTTCAACCTCTTGGGTTGGAAGCTGTGACAGAGGCCCAAAATACTTGTTAGTGTTATTATTTCTGTACCCAGATGACTTGTTCACGTTTGCAACACGCCAGCATAGAAACCTACTGGACGCAACACAGTATTAGCCAGTTCAGCAAATGAGAAGCTCAATGGCATAAACAATAATTCTAATTGGCAGGGTGCTTTGGAAGATCCACCTATCTTAAGGCTTTATTGCAGCTCTTGGGCCATATAAAATACAAATCAGCTTCAATTTATGATTCTATTAGCTGCAAAGACACTAAAGAGCAGACAGCTAAAGTCTGGAATGGAGCCGGGAACTCATTCCAGCAGTGTGCAATCACGTTTGCGCAGATGTCACAACCTCCACCTTGGACTGAAAGCTGAGCGTGAGCCAGCAGAAAGCACATTTTTAATATACTGGATAACAAAGCAAATGCCGATATTTGGACCTACCAGCAAAGACACCTGCTGACAGTTGGCATTAAAGACAATGACACCTGCTAGACACATTGCAGGAGGAGAGGTAAAATCCAGTCCTTGTTTACCATTGACTTCAGACAGGCCAGAATTTCTCCTAGAATGATTAATGATTTTTATGTGTATCTACAAGGTTATGGGTAGTTTATGAGACTTTTATTCACAAGCAGAGCTCCATAACATCAAATAATGGGGATGCTGAGATACCAAAGGAAAATGCAGATAAACCCCTTGCTTCCCTATCATGTTGTCTCATAGAGTGAGAACACAATACAAATTGGGTTCAGTACTGGACAAGCACTATTTGGATGAGGAAATGGGAGAAAAATGAATCAGTGTTTACTCCAGAAAAATACCACTTGCCTTCTCTCCCTCAGAGAAGATCATTATAGCACAACGGGCTACAATTAATACCTGGTAGAAAAATCAGATGGATCATAGCTTGGGTTAAAAATTTCTTGATGTCAGAGTTTAATGTTATCCTACACACAAGTTATAATACAGACTATTCAGTGGCACTGATGGTTGGTGAAAAGTCCTTTTGAATGCTTAGAAAGTTTGTAACTCCTAGTGCCAAAACACTGTCCAAGAACCTGGAGCAGAAAGAATTCCTGTGCGTTCACTCTACTCAGTAAATAAACCATGCCCACTCTTCTTTAAATTGGTGCAAATCCATGGGCTTTGATTGAGATCAGAAATAGTTTGTCTAAAACAAGCTCTGAGGAGAAAGATTTCTTCTTTTTTTTATTTATTTAGCCCAGTGTCTCTTGCCTCCTCTGTGTTTTAGTATTATCAGTCTCCTGTAAGTAACTACATTTTTTTTCTTGAAATTATATCAAAAAAGTTGAAACTTTTAATAAGCTGCCAATAAAATTTCTGCAGCTGAGTCTGCTAGAATACCCCTGATTATTCTCTGAAGGGAGTAAATTTGCATGTAGGTTTTTCAGTATGCTGAGAGAATGTTTCTGTTGAAGTAATTTTTTCCAGTAAACTCCCAGGGTGCTTGTTCAAGAGGCTGGTCTGACAGATGAACTTTCACAAGCTGCAAAAATTCAGACTCGTTGTGTGCTTCCAGTTTACATATCACTAGCTCAACATACAGACACACTGAGGCTTTTATGCAAAGTCTGGACAAGAGCCTCACACTTTATTTCAGACCGTTAACTTGCAGCAATAGGTGACAAATCCACTCTAACATACTGTGGCCCATGGACAAGAAACCAGCAAGACAGCGTTACTGAGCAGTGTCTACCTACGCTCCCTGCACAAGACTGGTTGCTTTGGTGTGGTATAACTTGCACCTTGGCAAAACATAACTGTCTACACTTGAGAATACAAGCCTGAAAGGTTTAGGTGGGAGAGTCACGTAATTCCCTTTCTGCAGAAGGGTCAGCAGTGAGGATCTCCCCCTCCTAGTGCTTTAGGACTCAGTTAAAACTCTCAATATCCTCTGTGCATGACCATGCCTTCTAGGCTCTCTCTTTCCCTCTGGTTGAAGATGGAGAGATTCTGGAGAAACTAGAGCATCTGCTGTGCTTAACTTCTACCAAAATCCTGGTTTTAGAAGAGCTTACAGTGACTAGGCAGTACCGCAGCACTTTCAAGACACTTCCAGACGGTGACTAAAGAAAAGTGAAAGCTATTGCAGAGATATGTAAACTAGCTTGTGTTCACATGAGGAATGGAAAGTGAGTTGACTCTGAAAAAAAAAATCTCCCACAATGAATGCTGAAAAGTGATCCCGTCTCTACAATGAAGGCACTTGACAGCGACCTCCCTTTAATTGCATTGCAGGTTGGTGCAATTTTGTGAGATAAATGAAACTGCTTGCACCACCCACTGAACTATGCTGAAGGTGCAGAGGTTGTATTTAAAACTGTGGCTCTCTGACTGTGTTACCAGTGCACTTACACATGGAGAAATCCCATGACAGGGCTCATTCGAATCCTGTGAAGATATGATAAAAGTGATGTTTAGAATGCTGTTTTTTCTGTCTGATTATATAAAGAGTTAACATTTAGGAGAGACACTCTAAACCCCAAAGGATCTAGATGCTTAACTCTCTGTCCAAAGCTTGGACGTTCATCTAGGGCTTGATTCAGCAAGGTGCCTACTGTAGAGCTTCAGCTGCTGTTGACCTCACACAGTTAGGACAATATAGGAATAAGCAGGCCTGGGAGCTTCAGAGGTACTTAAAACAGCTGCTCAGTCTTTATATACAACTGCAGTTTGGGGCATTTCCAGTGATAGTTTTCAGATATTGTATTTGGAGGCGTCATTCCTAAAGTGACTGTTGTCATTCTGATCATGCTCCTTAACTTTTTTTACTGTTTTGTGAGTACTACTCAATACCTGCTCTGGATTAGATCCCTAGAAACTGCACTTCAGCATGGAGTACGAAGGCGAATTTTTCAGACCTATAAGCTTTGTAGCTGTGATTCCTCAGGAAATGCAGCAGCTGCTGTCCCATCACAGTGTATACACTGGTCCAGTTTCAGATGCTGATGAAAAAAGGTGATGGGTAATCTGCTGGTGTTTAGAAAAAACAGGACAGTGTTTTGCAGTCCATAAAAAGGAACAGAAGAGCCCCATGACTTTTGTTGGCTTCCCCTTATATAACTGGGTGTAGTAGACAATCAGGTTTGAAAAGGTGACTGTGTTTTAAAGCAAGATGTAACTATAAGCAGGTGTCACTTTCCAACATGCATTACATTGCATGTATAGGTAACACATTACACCTGCTCTTATCTGATGCAATCATGTCAGATGTCATAATCTTTTATGTTTCAATAAGTACACTGTTTAATTTGTCCTGCTTTATAGTCTTTTATTTCTAAATCTACCTCTAGATCCTGTAATACTCTTAACATATCTGCAAATCTACTACAGTAGCTACTTTATTTAAATAACAAGACTCCCCCTTTAGTGAGGAATTAAGCAACCTTTGTTGGCAGTGGTCTGGTAGGGTGCTTAATTCTGAAAAGGTTGTGCAAAACCCAGGATAAACCTTTGAAAGAATGTTTCAAAGAGTCAGAACTGAAGGTTTGCTCTGTTGCAGAGCAAATAAACTTGCATTAGCTGTTCAAAGCAGACTTCATTGTTCAGTGACTCTGAGGCAGCTGTTGCTTTGTCAGCAGAAAAGCTTGTGATACAGTTTGAAATAGTCTTCTGGCTTTTTTCAACACATAAAAGTTATATCAGGAAAAGCATTCTACAATATTTTAAGTAAGTCCCTCTTTACCACAGAGAGTTATCAGAATTACTTACACTGTATTTTTTTGGTGAATATTGGGACTTGCAATGAACTGCAACCTACTATGTTGAAAACTTCTGGTAAACAGGGCTTTTAGGAGGGACAAACCAGCTATCTCTTAGGAAACTATTGAAAAAATCTGTTGGTTTCCCATGCTATGATTATTATTTGGATTAGAGTTGCTAGCATCTACTGCTAATCTTCTGAGATATTTCTTTGAACTGACGTGCTTTGGCATTAGCTCTCGGTACCAACGATATTGAATTTTTACAACACACTTTAAAGAAATTTGGTCAGCAAATTCAAAGTGTATGCACAGTGTACTTCACATCACAGCATGCAAGATATCTGTCCTGGAGCATAACTTAACGTGGTCTGTTCTTCCATCTATCTCCAGCATCTTGTTATGTTGCAACAGGGTGTCAGATTGCCAAAGAAAAAGGCAATATGGTCTTTGTGTAGTAAAGGTAAGAATGTATTTAGGACTCTGTGGCCTATGCGATGGAAGTGAAGGCAGATCCACAGGAAGTTATGGAGACCAAGGAAAGACGCTTCCCAAGCCAAAAGACTATGGTAGAAGCTAAAGGACATAGTTGGCTAAGAAGCAATGGCAGAGAGGAATGCTGTGAAGAACACCTGCAGCTACTTAAGAGAAAAAGATAGGAAAGGGATAGAATGATGGGACAGGAAGACAAAACTTCGAGGACCAATGAAATATAGAAGAAAGTTATACAGGTTGAATATTATGAAAGCTTTTTCTTTTCTGATGATAGGATGTGTTAAATCAAACCTCTCAAGGAAAATATTGCAAGTCTCATGTCTGAGGGTAAAAAGAACAGTCTGCAAAAAGTATTAGGAAGTGACATAGGGAGATTATCCCTAATTGGCCTAGATGATCTGCTTGGTGTTTTGCATTTCTACATCCTACGACTATGCATGGACATTGTCACCTTTACTCAGGCTAAGCAGTCCTTCGCTTGTCAGTTAATCTCAGTGATTCTCATGAAAGAACTTGAGGAGTGATGAGTACAACCCAGTGCAAGCAAGAGGCACAATATCTGGCCTGAAAGACTGTGGAATTGTAGTATTGAAACAAAGCTATGTAAAGGTGGAAATAGGCCACTGAAAATAGTATTAGCAGCTATGTCTGCTGTTCTCCCCGGTGTCAGGGTTTAAAAACAGTTGGAGGTGGGTATCGCTTAGTTTGGGAGCACACTAAGAAACCACAGCAGGAGAAAATGAAATGATGTCTGTATTCTCAACAAAACAAAGTGCTTATCACAGCCAATTTCATACTAATGCAGTTTAGTGCTCTACAAGCATTAGCTTACACCCACAAGACTTTCTAACATTTTGTTAATACCATTTTAGAATTAGGAAAACAAAGCAAAATAGAAAGAATCATTTGACTGAAGGTTCTCAGTAAGTCACTGACAGTGCTTTAGGTTTCATGACTTGTTATTGCTCCGCCCTGTGTGGAGGCAAGTGTCTCCTTGCTCAGAGATGTTAGCAGTCCAGTCTTGTTCCCACTCAATTGGTGGAAAAAGTCCAGTTCATGTAAATTCATACTGTAACTTGGTTTAGCTCATGACTAGACACTAAGCAATAAATTATTCTTTTGGTACTGTTAATTCTGTACAAATAGCTAAAAAGCTGAATCAAAATTTATGTTTAATGTAAAGTGTGGGTAAACAACTACATATATGTATCAGCTTAGTATATATGAAAAAAGGCCTCAACTTTTTCATTTTCAAAGAATTTAAGTAAATGCCTTGTTTTTTGATATGCTGATCAGTCTTCCATTTACCAACATCTATATAAATGTGATAACCAGTATCATTAAGTAATGATATACATGCTACCTAGGACATATAATGTTGAAAGTGCATATTTACTCCATGTCCAGTTTCCCATGAATTTAGTTTAAATGAAAATTCTCAAACCTTAGTTCTCCTTCTCAATCCTGTCCAAAAAAATAAGGGCTATCTGAAGAGCTGGTGGTATCAGATATTAGGGAGTTTAGAAGTGTGCCGTTGGTGTAGAATTATTAATGTCTGTCTCACCTGATCTCTCCTATCATCTTCAATTTGTCAACAGTATCTAGTAATATGTTTGATTCATCAGAGGTGAAAACAGGATGGCGAAAGCAAGTAAATATGCCTGATATCAGTTAGTTAAACCTCATGAGTATTAAGTCACCTCAATTTGTTTGTCTGATAAAAAACCTGGCCTCTCGTTGGGTGAACTGAGGCCAACTTGGTTCACTACCAAAATGTGAATCTGGAACTGACATTGATTTTGCAGATGTGTGTAATAAAAACCCCTTGAGTTTTAAAATGATCAGCTTTAGGGGCAAGTGGGAAGAATGTAAACAGCATTGTTAAGCAAACTGAAGTTAATCACTCTCATTACTGCTGAAATCAGTCTCCTCAGTTTGACAGAGTGTTGATTTTCTAATTATTTTGTCTAAATAAAGATCAGATTATTTTTAAAATTCACATAGAATACACAAACCCAGGACATTTCTGAACAATCTTCATGCTTATAAACAAACAAAAGGAAGTGATATCATACATGAGATTAATAGCTGAGGAGTAAAGTTTTTGTGCATGCAAAAATGTTAATTTTAAAGCTTTCAGGGGAAAAATGAGGTATAAACTGAAAGAAAAAAGTATGAGTTGGAGCAAAGAATGCTGAAAATATCAAGCATATATTGAAGAATTCAAGCCTATATTTCTAGGCTCTGCTTCTAAAAAGGGTTATGTAATTGTAAATTTGAGCTTTTGGAGGTTATCATAAAAGGATGATGTAGTTAAAAAAGAACAGTGTCCCTCTTTCTTGCCTCTCTGTTTATGTAGGCTGTCATCCAAAGCTATCAAAGAACGAAGTCCTCTTAGCAGAGCTTTTCCAGGTGTTTTCTGTCTACTGGAAGTTTACATACAGACTGATTCGGAGGTGCAACAACTACAATTGAATTACTGATGTTTGAATTCATTTATGCTTCTGTTCTCTGGTATTCAGTCGAGCCACAGAGCATCTTTTGGGTCATTCACATCCTCATCTGCCCTTCTAATGGGAGTGATGTACATTACATGTCAACACAGACTAACTTATCTGGCTCATTTTTTCTCTCTTGGAATGCATGACTTAAAATAGGTGCCATTTTAATACTCGGCTTTCATTTAAAGACCCATCTGCTGATGCCTGATGGAAACACTCAGTTTAGAGATAATTTTGCTCTTATGTTATAGATTTCTTGTATCCACTTCCTCCAGTTCAAAGCAGGAGAAGAAGAGTATTTTGCATGATTAAGATTTCAGTCTTTTATTAGTGGTTCTGTAGGGCTGAAACATCCAGAGCAACCAATGATGCTGTCACAAACAGAAAACTGCAGTTAGGTTTTTTAAAAGTGGTCAACATTTGTCTCATACTCCCAACTGGCCTTTAACTCTAGCTCTACAATTATACCTGATACAAATGCTGGCGATTTAGTTTTGAAAAGTGACCACAACTCAATCTGAGATACTTTAAAACAATCTTATTTTCAGTGGTCAACACTTGTTGAAGGGTTGGCCTCACTGAGTAACCTCCAGTAGGGCTCTTGGAAAAACAAACATCAAAAATCATTGTCTCTTGAAAATGTGTATTCCAGTCACCTGATATGTGTGGACCTTGAAGAAGCTAAATAAATATGTGCCCCCAAACTGCCAATGACTGATTGCAATAAGAAAAATGGACATCACTTTTATAAATGACTACCGAAGTTCAAATGAAAAAATCAGTTACAAGTTGAGACATTAAATTGAAAATAAATTTGTTTTCATAAAAATATCTGTAAGAATAAAAGCCACAGTGCTTTTGAACATGCAATTTGAAGAACTATATTGTGCTAAGCAGATTCTTTTCATTTGTGAATTCATTTGAGAGTGATGTAGGCATGGTCTGCAATGCTTAGCGTAACAGAAAACACCTTCATGCTGTATTGCAATATTACAGATCTACATGAAAAACCTTCTGAGAAAACTTAAGCCCCCTTTCAAGCAATTTTGTGGCATTTTACAGGCTTGTCACAGCCTTTCCTATAATCTGATACTTGAACATGCAAATCAAGTAAAGCTCACTGTAAAGTCAAGTCTACTGTAAAACCAAACTAAAGAAAAGATTCTTAAGTAACCCTGTAAACATGATTCTGTTTAACAACTTCAATCAATTTTATTAACAATATTGTGGCAAATGGTCACAAAATATGGAGATTAGCCAACAGAAAAATATAGTTTTGAGTTTAAAAAATGGTGAAAGCTATGATTTGTAAAATGAGATCTGTGCTTTTGGCAGATTGATGCCTAAAAAAATTTAGGAGAGAACCATTTGCTAAAACAGAGAAAGGGTCAAATCTCAAGTAAACAGGGCACACTTAGAGTGTCTGGGTCTTTTGTTTTTCTAGCTCTTCTAAAAATGTACTGTTTCATTATTCAAAGTGCTGCCTATCATGTTGGAAAAAAATGTCAATGGTTTATGTGAGCCCTGAGCTGTGTTATAAGGGACTTCGGATATTTAACCCATTGAGTGGCAAGAACAAAACTGGTGATGCTTAAAAACAGCACAAGGAAACATGACACATCAGCTGCAGGTGCATTTGTTTGTGTATCAGTCATCAGGTTGAACTCCTCTCAGCAACCTCAAACTAATGTTAAATTGCTAGCTGCACCCTTTTAAGCAAAATGTTCTTTTTGTGTGTGTCTCAAACAGTGCTGTTCTTCAGCCCACACAATGATTACTTGTCTGTTTCGTGTTTATGAACTCCTTTAACAAAATCCCTTGAGCTTAACTGAGGAACTTTGGCCAACATTTTCAAAATGTCATTGCCTAAAGCTTGGCACCTAATAAGGAACCTTCTTTTCAGAGGCTCTGAGTCTCAGGATCTTCTTAGAGACTTGAGAAAAAATTGCTGCTGCTCAGCACTATATTGCCTAAGTATGGATTTAGGCACCTTGGTTTAGGCACCCAGTATTTACACCTTAGGGTTTTGGACTAGATGTTGCAGCTCTAAGCTACAGAGTTTCTATCAGGTGCATACAAATAAGGTGAACATTTAGGGTATACTCATGATTTGTTATGATGACAAGAACAGTAGTACTTTATGGACATGTTACATATCAATAAGATTAGTTTGGTTTGCAGGTATTTTTCATTCTGGCTGACTTCAGTGGAAATTGCAGGTGACACTTATCTGTCAGGAATGAGTTCATTAATAAGAACACATGTGCTAATGATGTCCCACAATGTCAAGTTTCATGTCAGTAGGAGGAATAACTGGCAATGCCCCCTGTCCCAGGCCTGCTGACTTCTTGTGTTAGGACCACAGCAGCTTGTGTGAATGAGGTTGGCACAGAGATCAGAGTGAGAGTTATTTCTTTGATTTATTCATCTTATTCTCCCTTGACTGGCTAATGAAAAAAGAAAATCCCTACTTGTAGTGATTCCATGGAAACCCAAAGCAAATCATTAGTACCCATATGTAGGTGGGATCAGCTCTTCACCAATCAAACACTGCCAGAAGCAGGATTTACATGGGTCAGTTTTTGCAAGGTCAGGTCTGGATTAACTATTTTATGGAACAGAATTAAGCAACAAACTTTGCTGTTGAGTCATTATGGAAGGAATGATGTCAGGAGGAAGGGACAGCTTGACTTCAGATTTCATGTCTGAAGCCAGCAAAAAGGGTCAGGATGTTTTAATGTGAAAAAGGAAAAGTAGAGTTCATGTGAGTGTGACTAGCTTCCAGGCTTCAAGCACATTCTTAACAAGGAAGTGCAAGGATGGAAAAATGTAGCACTAATCTCTATTTCATTCAGATTTCAAAGTTGGCTTCTCTTTTTGGACATATTTTGATTTCTTTTTTGATTTTGTCCCACAAAGTTGTCTTACTCGTATCAGCTAAAAGGGACCTTCTCTCAAATCGACCTACAAAGGAAGTAGGAATCAGCACCTTGGAACAGCCTTTCTTGAGAATTTAAATTCTGGGCATAGGCTCTTATTTTCATTCTTGTTAATAAAACTTCAAGCACCCCTAGTCTGCTAATAAATTTGTTTGACTTTGTTCCTTGTTCTAGCAGTCAAGTGGCTGCACCACAGAAAAGAGCTCTCAAAGGAAGACACCTAAGAAGTTTAGGTGCTTCCAGGCATAGGTTGCAGCTGAGCGGTGGTTTCAGGATTGCAGTTTCAGTCAAAAGTACCTCTGTTCCAGCTAAGTTTCATTTTACTTTCTGATAAGCAGAGAAACAAATTTTTGTAAGATAAACTGAGACTTCTATTCACAATGCCTGTGCAAATGTATTTACATACTACTGCCTTTCAAAAAATAAAATCAAAGGTCATTTTTCTATGTTTTACTGAGCGAAAAAGCATTTTATGTTTACTATAGAGTTTGTGCATGGGTGGATACCATGGAGCAGCTAAAGCACTGGATGTCCCTTTCCAAGCTAACCTGACAGTGATTTGTCTATGTGTCAGCGCCCTGACTCCTGCATTGAATTAGGCCTAACTTCACTCAATTTAGTCTTAAGAGATAATTTCCAGCTATTTTCCAAGAGTTTATAAAAGCTTGTTTACTCACTAACTAACATAAAAGGTATTTAATGCCTTGGAACTTGTACAGCATTTGAAAAACACTCAGAAATTGTTCTTGAGACTGAATGTGATAATAAAAACAAAAAAAAGTCTATGAAAACAAGGATGCAGAAAGAAACTTACACATTATAGATGATATTGTGGTGATATAAAACACTTGCTAACTCCTTCCATGCAAACCTAAGCCTTTGTAATGAGGTGTACCTGGTTTCTACTAACCTGTCCCACAGCTGATTTTCTCTGGTAGGTCATTGCTGTCTTCCAGTCATTAAAAATGATTCAGTGGTGTGATTGTTTGAAACTTTGTGTCTGCATTTGTATGCAAATACGTGTTTTAATTTAAAAGATATGGGTTCTTTTTGTCTGTCTGTTTGTTTTTGTTTCTGAAGCTTTATGATGCAGTTCACACACATCTGTCATTGCAGAAAATGTTTAAACATGTACTTTTCTATTGGTAAATGAAAACTAAGAAAGTCATACAGTCTCTTGAGTACATCTTGATCTTAATGAAAAATACCATGTAACTGAAAAGTTGGCAACACTACAGCAAGAATTTTGTTTCCTCCACCATGCTTTTTTTGCAGCTCTCTCTTCACAATTGGTGCAGCTGAGCAGCTACAGCCCTAGAAGGGCTATTTTGGAACAGATGGCAGCTTGCTACATCTCTTTCTTCCAACTGGTAAGTGCCTTTGATTCCTGCTATGTCTTTATACCTTTTTTTCCCTGACACTCTCAAGGAGACAGTGAGAATAGAAATAAGAGTTGCTGAACCAGAAGAAATGCTGAGGCTTTTGAAGAGGTTTTGTGTTTGTTATTAAAGTGTAATTCTTCTGGGGAAAAAGTAATAATGAGTGCATATATATTTATATATATATTTTTAATGGTTTTGCAGAATTGTGCTGGTAACATTTTCTGCCTTATCACATTTTGTGGAAAGTGAGGATTTTTATTTATTTTTTTTTAATTCTGGGAGATTTATACTATATCTCTGTGCCTATAAAATCAATTTCTTTAGTTACTAGGGACTTAAATGCGTATGAATGGAAGGGAATGAAAACCCAGATGTATTAGAATTTAAAAAAAGTCCTCAAAGTTATCTGAAATTATTTTCTGCTTGTAAAAATGCTGGTACTTAAAAACTGCTTTTTCTGTATCCTTAGGCCCCTCAAAAAGTTCTGGGTTTTTCTGTATACATTTGCCAGCTTTCCTGTTCTCTATGCCATATGTGTGTGTGTGAATTTACATATATATACACATATAATTATACATATAAATATATATATGCATGTATATGCCTACACTTTTTTCCCCTGTACCCTTACACAGAATTAAAGCAGAGATGTATCAAAGGTTTTACTTAGAGCCCTGTCTCCTGGAATCATGGGATTACACTAGAATTTTACCTCTTATTTAGTAAATCTGTTTAGATTTAGTAAATCTACCCCTCATATTTCAGGAGGGGTGGGAATCCCCCTGGAAGATACAATCTAAGTGTATCCCAAAGGCGATAGTATTTGAAGAGGTTAAAACAATAGCTTTGAAAATGACCAACAGCTTTATTAATTCCAATGGCATATCAGCTTCCCAGCCACAATCAGCGCCACATCAGCAGATGACCGTAGAAGGTAAAGAGTATAGTGAACTTAACCTATCATGCTTACTTGCTATCTTTGTCCCTTTCAGGGTTGAGAACAAAAGTAGTTTCTGTTACTACTCTGTGGAGTCTCTTTTGCCAACACCTATGAGCAAAGTAATCTTCATGATGTTTCCCAAGTTTTTCTGGATGATAGGGATGAATTTAACAAACACAAAGAGCCATGTTGCAACAGAGACTCTTTAAAATGCCTTGATTTGATGCCATCTGTCCCTTTTCTTTTCTCATTCAAGTTTAATAACAACAAATACTGTGAGGAGGAATAAAACATACTCATAATGATGATATCTCTTTTTTTAAAAGGGCATCATTCCCTGTTTCTGTTTTTCATCCTCCTAATACTGCTGTATGGACTGAAATCACATTCTTGAAAATAACCTCAGGTGGGAAAGCACAGTGGATACTGTGTAAGGTGTCCATACCTGACTGTGCATCTTAAGCAAAGCTGCTATATTTAAATAAGTAGGAGTTTTGTCTGAAGACAGAGTGGAAGACTAGGCCCAATCAGGATGGTTTTCATATTTTTGTTGAAGTGTGAGGACTTAATACAAATGAGTAAAAATTACAAAGCCTGAAATGTGTCTGCAGTGGATGGCATTGGGGGTTCTGAACTACAAAGGTAAAATGGAAGGGAATCTCATATTGCATTAAAGGAAAAGGTATGCATTGCTGTAAGAGGCACTACTGCTTATGGAAGCCTGAAGAACAGATTTTATGTATCGTCTTTTTCCCATACTCTGGCTAAACTCCCTGGTGATTATTTGTTTATTTCCGAATTTGTGGACTTCAATATTTTTAAGAATGTTCTACTATTTTATGAGACATTCTATTATTAACTCATCATGCTTAATTCCTAAGATGTATGAGTGGAACTGAATAAAAAATGGTATCACAGAGTCCGATCTTTTAATAATCCTACCAAATAGATTGTAAGATAAACTTTCAGGCTTTTACTACATGTGTAGCACGTGTCTGGCAAGTCTTCCTTTAGCAGCAAAGAGATTATTCCTTCATCTCTCCCTTCAATTTAATGTATGGTCTAGCTTCCGTTTTCCTTTCCATGGGATCTGTGTAGCTCAGAATGATGAGTTCAGCTCTCTGTTATTGGTACATTCCAAATCCAAAGTGTTTTAAGCCATCTGGCACATCAGAACACCTCAGTAAATGGGAGGTTGTACATGAGGAAAACCAAATGAGCAGTGAAAAACAATAATTCCACTTTTAAAAAGGCAGGCTCTTATCCTTCCTCAAATTCTGTGTTTGTGTTAGCATCTGATTTGTACCAGGTGATATGTGTCCCTGATTTGCCATGGTGGGGATGGAGAAAATATTCAAAGGACTTCTTAATTAAAGCTCTAATTGTAACACAATATATGTATGGAGAACTCGCTGAATCTCATTGCTGAAGATGGGTGAGCAGCACAAGATGAGTGAGCAGCTAGCCTAGGCACTGGAGAAGAACATAAATAATTAAGTGGATCTGAATAATTACTATTCCTTCTAACCAATTCAGTGGGGCACATATGCCACTGAGGCAGGACACTGGATGCAGATGGTACATAGGAAAGGATGCTAGACAGGAATGCAGCTACTCCAGCATGACAGCAGCAATGTGGTGTATACATTGAATAAGCCATATTCAGTGGCACTCCCAGAATGGCAATCTACTGTCCCATTCAACTTACCTGACAGGTCTGCATCTCTCAGGGGTAATACTTGCCCCCACTGAATGATTTTTTTTTTCCCACCACCTGTCTGACTTAGACTAGTTGACAAAATGGTCAAACAGTAGAAAAAATACATTCCAGAAATATTCATCTGAATTCTTTGACTGTCTTTGTGCCTCTTTGCTTGAGTTCTAAACAACAAATGTGTTTGGTGGGCATGTTGTTTAAAGTGGCCAGTTCCAGCTGAATCCTGCTGGCAGCAGTCTTTTAAATTTGTAATGGCAGGTACTGTTCCTTCAAATGGGATGCTAAGTATTCTCTTACTGAGTCAAGAAGAAAATGTCCTTGAAATACATGTATGCTATAAAGACAGATGATATTTTGAACACTGAATATCAGCAACAACTGACAGTGAACATGCTGAACAACAAGCCCTACTTAAAATACTGAACGTCCTATTTCTGAATCACTTGCTTTGATTACAAACAATTTCTTCATAGTAGGAGACAAAATCTAGTATGTATGAAGGGGAAAACTATCTTTCATCTGCTTCTAGCTAGGATGTTTTATGATCAAGGTTCATATTTTATCATAGTATTTATATAAAATGTTTTTTTTATATATATATATATAAACAAATGAGTCTTAGAAATGAGAATTCAGATCAGTTAAGCACCTTTGAAAACTTCTCCTTTCACCATAGGAAGTCTCTGTAGGTCATTATGACCTTTTACTAAAGAAAAGATGAAACCTGGGTCAAAACTAAGTTAATTAGTGGATTGAAGTAGGTGAGTTGTTCTGTCATGTTCAAAACTAGTGCATGTGGTTAAAATTTTAATCCCGTTTGTGAGCCAATGTTGTTAGTAAGAAGCAGTTTCAAAATGGAATATGAACTCCTAGCCTACTGCTGCTTTTTCAGACTGCTGCTATTTCTAGAATTTCTTCCCTTACAACCAGTCTGTCCCTAATTCCCTTTCCCACATCTCTTATGCTCAGTCTAGAGTCTAACCAGAAAAATATGCCTGTTTTGTTAACAGGAGTTAACTTAGATGAGATCCCAACAGCTGTAGCTTGAGTTAGCCAGCAGGAAAATTCTGGCATGATTTTGCATGACAAGTTAGAGCAATGAAAAGTGTTGTAGTTCATTTTATTTTTTGCTGTGCAGATCACCCTGGAGTGGAATGCTTGCTGAAACTGAGTTATGTGTTGACCATTGCCATTTGGTGTTATTAGTTTAAATTGATTCCTGCAGGGATAGACTAATAAAGCAGATGTCCCAGATAAATAGATTGTTCTTTAGAGAATATGTAACTGTCCTGTGCCTTTTTTTTTTTTCTCCCCTCTAACCCTGATCTTTGGTAGACAGGGAGTCAGAGAAGACTAGAACAGTAAATTCTTAAACTGTATTGTTTCAATGTATCTCCACTGAGATTCTCTTCCTACCTCAATCAATAATGAGGAAGCAGGATTGGATCCTAAGGTTCCTTTACTGTATCATCTAACTGGCTTGTCCGAGGTGCTACCTGAGCAACAAAACTAACAAATTCTGATTTCTTCTGGATTTGCATTCTTTACTTTCCTGAGGCGAAAATGAATGACAAACAGACGAGTCTTGTCTGCCTTTCCCTCTGTGGGGATACCAAGTTTGGTCTCTACCCACAGCTCATCCACTGATTTCCAAGAACTTGTGCAAGAACATAATTCTCTTCTAAACTCTAGACCTCTTTCAAGATGAGTTTCAAACAGCTCAACAGGCTCAAAAGTTATTTTGGGATGGGGGGAGGGAGGAGTAGATGAATAGAGAAAGAAAACATATTGATATAAACATCACTTTCTTTAAAAATAATAAAAAACATAAGCTCTGCATGCAGTGCTTCTCAGGTGTAACATTTTCTACAACAACATTAGGGACTTCTGGATATGAAGTCCTGAAATCCAGACAGGAGGCTGAAAATACTAGGAATGCTATCTGAAACCAGTGAAAACAAAGGCTCAGCCAAGCAGTATACAATCAGCCTCCCCTAGCATTTTTGGTAGGATGGTGAGAAATTACAAATCTTACTGTTGGAAGTGTGTGTATACTGTTTTGAATCACACCTAGGTGCAGAAACATTCCAGATCTACTCCAGAGGTGCCAAAGCTTTTGCTATCTGTCTTGCAGGATATATCATCTTTTCACTTATCTCCATGAAGTAAATTCTTGATTTAGCTTGCGTATACTATACAGTGATTTAGCACTTTTTAAAAAACTGTTTTTAACATACTGATGTAATTATAAAAGCATCTGTGTATCACTTGTTCCTTTAAACCTTTCCACTGAATTGAAATACTTATGATCACTTGAACACTGCATATAAAAGAAGGTTTCTGCAGTAAATCAGATGACTTGTTGGATATCTTCTCTTTTGCTTCTCCTTCAGAATAAATTCCTAGTAACTTTGAAGAAGTGACAGTATATGCTTGAGTGAAAAAATATACTTGCAAATACAATGAATGTAGCAAGCAGCTGCTCTATTAATCCACTTTTAAAACGTTGCTTCAGGTAAGGATTATTTTGGTCCTGGTTCTGATCCAAGCTTTACAAGCAATGATCCCTTGAGGTAGGGGAGATGAGTAAAGACAGTGTTTTTTGTGACAAAAAATGGAGTTCTAACTCAAAACCTTCCAATTGTGGGAATGTATTTAAAGGAACAAGAGACATTCAGAGCCAAACAGAGCCCCTCCAAAAGTTCAGATCACTATCTCAGTAAGGTATTCATAGGACCTAGTCCATTCCTCTGCTTTACAGAGGCACTAGACTTTGACTTCCTACACTGTTCTTCACCCAACCAAAAAGCAGGGATGAGGTGAAAAGTTAGAATCATGAGGGAAAGATTTTGAACACACCAAGAGACTTCATTTTGAGGAATGAATTGCATTTCATCTCTTTTTGCAACCTTTTGTCTTTTCCTTTGGTGTTTAGATATGAATGTCTGATGATTACAGCTGGGAAAAGAAAAACACAGTAGATCTATAATGATACCAGTAGAATTTTTAGGGTTTATCCCCTCCACTTTTGTTAGTGTATGTATGTAAGCAGGGTGCAAGGCTGTAGGGAACTAGAATCTTTCAGCTCCAGTTTCATACCAGGGAAAGCTGGCATAATGCTACCTATCATATGAGACTGAGGAATTGGTAGGTGTTCGTTAAGTTTGTGAGGAACTCTGAGATCTGGAATAAAGTAAATGTTAAGGGTTATTGGTTAGCTAAACACTGAAATGACAAATTCCCCTCTTTCTGGAGTCTCATCCTCTAAAGCCTTGCTCAGCTGAATATGGAATAGCAACACAAATTAATTCTGTTGCTTTTTGCCTTTGGTATAGGTGTAATGTCATCAAGAATAATTCCTGTCTTTTTTTAGCTAAGTAGTTGAAGGCACATCCTGTATGTGGACTAAGAGCAGTTATGAGCATGACTGCAAGTCTGCTAGCTCAGTGTTTATTTCCTGATATCCTACTATTATTGCATTTTTAGCCATTTATCTTTTCCAAGATGTGACTCACTGAAGTATGTTTCCTAGCTCCACTGCAATCTTTGTGGTACAAATCAGAAACAGAACATGTCTGGGTTTTACTTCAAGCTTCATCTCATAAACATTGTGCAAGTACCCCATGTAAACACCCTAATTGAGTTAGCATTAAAACTCATGATAGATTTATCCTTTAATAAATTTAAGCTCTTACAGATGCCAATAAAGCGATCTGTTTCATCAGCAAATGAAAATGAAGTCTGGGTAGAAATAAATAAATGCTAAAATTTTCTAAGATTCATGTCCACAAAATACTGTGACTGGCATCCCAACAAAGGGAGCAAAAACCATTGTCTAAGCCACACCTATCACATTATTAAGAAGACGTTTACATTCTTTCAGGGAGCACTTGTCATAGAACTGTGCTACCCTGTTTTTGACTACATTTACAATTGGACATAACCAGAGTATCTAGTAACAGAACGTTTTGTTTTAAATGCAAAAAGACTTGTCCTCGCTTTCAAGGGTGGGATGTGATGCTGACGTGTTTGTAAAGCCCACTGGGATCTGATAGAGGCGACCTGGAAGATCTGTTTAGAATGCAAAGCCTTTTAGCTCAGAGGCTGCCTTTTTGTTATATATGTTTACAGTGCTATAAAGAAGTCTTGATTCATGACTGAAGAGTCCAATATTACTGGTACTGAAATATTTCCTAGAATTCCATGCATTAAATTATCTCCCTCAAGGAATATAGCATGTGTGCATATGTATAGTATGCATGCCCCTTTTGTTGTCTTTTATAATTGTTTCTTATACTGTCTCATATTCAGCAGTGGAGGCAGAAAGGCTTGTTCCCTTTTTGAAGTGTGTTTTTTTTTTTTTTTTTTTTTTTTTTTTTTTTTTTGTCTGAACATGATGTCTGGCAAGGAAGTGACTTAAAACAAAAATGTGTTGGCAAGCCCAGTGACCTGTATAAGGGAAGTGAAATCAGTCAGAAATCAGATAAATCAGCTAAAGAATTAATTGCAGGAAATAGATTACAAAACAATAAAGCCTCCACATTGCTGCTTTAGTTGTTTCTTACTGCATTGGAACCTCTCCATGAGATGTTCATAAGAAAAGCAGAAGCTTAGTTCCTCTAGCAAGCCAATAAAACAAATGTGGACTATCACAGAAGAATTTACGTATAGTTTAAGAGAAACACTTTATTTGAAATATTCAATAGACCTTACCATGGAGGGGGGACCTGCTCTAAGAAATCACATATCCTCTCTCCAAAATACAGGACAATTATGAAATTTTGACATGAAATTACATGATAAATCCAGAATGGTTTAAAAGAGAAAGAGAGAAAAGATTCAATTTAGTTGTGTGAGAACAGGATTGGAGTTCAGGTCTGTATGCTTTAATTTATTTATGCTCCTCACAGCTTTTGCATCTCAAAATATTCTTAAAGAAGAGAAAGTAATCTACCTGGTAGACACTTTCTCCTGAGGAAAATTCAGGTTGAGTGTCCATACCAAATAGACAACACAAAGAGGGAGTCAGAAGATCACGCAATTAACCACACTCATATCTAGGGAAAATGCTTTATTCTGCAGAAGTAGATGGTGTTAAACTAAATACTAACATTCTTGTTAAAATCATTGGACAATATTCCTGCATACTGTGTGAGCTTTGGTAAATTAATGGAAGCAGATACAAAATCCAAGTCCTCCTCCTGTGCGTGAAAAAAAGCTACAGTGTTTCTTTTTCTTCTCTTTCTGTTGGAGAAACTGGTGTCCTGAAAGCATGGATGGGGGTGGAGCAGAAGTGGAGACAGTGGACTCGCAAGTTGCACTGTGTATTTATTTTAGCAATTGTTATGTGGCTGGCAGAGTTTAAGTGCTGGATCTGACAGAGAAGGGAGGCCAGGTGTTATCAGCAACTCATGCCATGTTTGCTTTGTGAGGGAGTCAAAAATTCATTGGCATTTCTTGCAAGAGGACTTGGCTGTGATCTGCACAATCAAAACCTGCCCTCTGCCTCTCACAGTTAGGTGCTGTCAGCAACCGTGTTACACCCAAAGGGTGACTGCGGTCTGTGTTGCTGTATGTAGAGCTGGGAGAGGACTGGTCTTAGTAGCGTTACTAAAATCCCTGAGGAAGCGGTTTGGACTGAGCCGGTGCTGCAATGGACAGCACAAATGATAGTGTGTTTTCATCAACTTTCATAGCCTCTCCCACCTGACAAATTGCGCCCCTGATGGGCTGGTTTCTGGGGTGTAGAGCAGCTAACAGAGCAGAGAAATAAATGGTATGGGATCTTAACTGAAGCTTAAATGGACATGTTTTATAACAAGCTGGCTTCTGTTGGCAGGCGCATAGTCACAAGTGCTGAGCCACAGAGATTTTCAATTGTTCTGTTTAATGTAATCCCCCTGAGGCTTATTAAAGAAGGTGGTTTCCATGCGCATGAATATAGAAGCATGTGGTTCCTGAAGTTACTCACAATTCAGTTAGAGGGCACTTGCCTTGCAAGTGTTCTGGCTGATGAATAGATTCCTGTACTGGCTGGATACGGAATAAAACAGTCTGCAGTCTGGCTCTGCAGTGAGTCTCTCCAGGAACAACATAATTACATTATAAAGAATCTATTTTACACTTAAAGTAAAAAAAACAAATTACAGTTTGTTACAATATTCACACAGTTTCATCCTCCCTCACTGGACTGTTTCAAGTCAATGTCATCAATGAGCTTGGAAGCTGTTGCAAAGTGTACGCAAGACACCTGATGTGCTCGTTCATGGGAATTTGGGCTTAGGAAGCTTTTTTCCCTCTGTTCTTATCAAAGTAGTACATTAGGCTATGAGATTATCCACCCTGAGAAGAGGAAGAAGTGCCATCCCTCTCCAGTACAAAGGAAAATGAGAACCCCCCCCCCCCCCCCCAAAAAAAAAAAAAAAAGAAACCCCCTGTTCTAAGAGGTGATGGATTGGTTCCTAAACAGGCTTCATCTGTCCTGGACGTGCTAGCATGTGAATGGGCTAGCTCTAAGCAGTTTTATCTTACCCACCCACATCTCTGTTTTAAAACTGCTAAACTCAGATTATGGTATGTTTGGGGGTTTTTTGCTTTATAAATGAGCAGATACATGATTTATTTAATATCTGTGAGGTAGAAGAGACTAGATCTAGGAAAAAGGAAGCTTTTGCTGTATGCAGATGGGAATAGAAGCGGCACAACTGCCTAAAAATCCTCTTCTCCAGTCCAATTACATGTACCTGGCACCAGCTCAGACAAATATCTGAATGTCCTGGTGCTTACATAGGGAAAAAGCCCTCAAATCTGTTTCCTAGACTTTTGGGGAAGCTTGTGTTTCTACTAGTATGTTTTCTGATTGACTGTACATTTGACAGAATCGTTAAGAAATCCTATAGAAAGCAATTCACATGCATTGCTCTACGAAGAGGGTATTTTTTTTATTTTTCTCAGTAGCTGTGACTGTTTATTCAATAGAAAGCTTTTTTCATTTAATCTTGTCACTACTCATTGCTTGTAGAGCTACCGAGTAGATCTTAAAGACCCTGCATTATTATAGTGCTGTGGTTACCACAAAGTTTAGTCAAGCTGTAACAGGAGGTTTGCCCAAACTGCAGGCCTGTCCACAAACCTGACCTTCAACTGCAACTGACTGTCGGTCAGGCATATATTAAAACTTGGTTTAGGATACCTTATCACTTGCTGTCATAAACACTCCATAGCGTGGATGAAGCTTGCTTCAAATGGGAGTAGTTTTTCAGTGCTTTGCTATAGTCTTCTGTCACGTACAGCCATGTTCTCCCACAGTTCAGTGGGAAAGAACTTGTGGAAAGCCTAAATTTACTGCTGAGCAAAGGAGCATCAATGTGCCTTATGGGCCTATATTGCCCTCCCCACAGGGAGCGCACTTCCAGCGTGAGCCCTGCGCATCATGTGGTGCCAAGACGTGGCTGTTCTCCTTTGGCCAAGGCCAAGCCAGGAGGAGAGTTCTGCTGGTGTCGATAGCCCCTCACTGAAGATAAAGTTTTATTCAGCAAAAGATAGGTACCCTCTGACAGTGTGGCCTTAGACAAATCACTTCTGTTTTGGCAATATTCATCTCTTTCAGTGTAGTTATATTAGCTGTACAATCCTCAAGGACTTGCCCACAGCCTTTCACCTTTCAAGTGTGGTCTTGTAGGTGCCTGCAGAACTGTGTACTTGGGATAGTGGCTCTTTGGTTGCATGGGCTAGATGTTTTGCCAATTGAGAGGCCTAAATGTTGGAGCGGGTGCCACCTATATTAAATATGTATGGCCTCCTGACTCTTCAGATGCTGTAGAAATTCTGCTAGTAATATCACTGAAAGCAGGGAGCATTGCCTGCTGCTGTGGCTGATGACGATTGCAATCCTGTGTTCTGCACTGCCAGATATTCTGAAGGATTTTTCCCTCTCTTAAAAGTAACAAGTATACATTATTCTACTCATGTCACAATTCAAATTTTTTCAAGGCTTACATATCTTTAAAAATAAAAATTGCCTGGCAGTTGATGACGGTTCTATAGTTGAGGACAAACATCTTGTATTTCACAGAGGAACTTTCATTCTGCCTTTCTCCTTTCTGAATGTTATTAAAGTTCTTTAATTTATGTGCATAAAGACCTAATCTTTAGGTTAAAATGATTTTCACTCCAGATTTACTTTTCCTTCTCCACCTATTAGCTTTCGCTCCTCAAATTAATGCTGCTGAAGTAAACACTACCTGAGACAGAGTTACAGCAAAATGAAAAGTGAATTGACCTAGCTCTGTTATTTTAATAGAAACAAATATTAATGCATTTCTTCTTGCTATATTTTTTAAAAGAAAAAAATTATTAAAGTTAAAAGTAAAATTATTATGAATTATTATAAAGTTCCAGTTTATAGATACTTTTCAGAATTACACAAATCAGCTCTTTCCTTTTTTTTTTTTTTCCTTCCTCTCCTCTCAGTGCTTAAATGCCTTCAAGAACAACTACGTTATAAGAGAAAGTTCCTTTGCTGTCAAAGGGATTTTGTCGCAGACAGTACCAGGACAAATTGGGGCTGAGATGGTTTGGGGGAAGTACTATTTCACCTTTGCCCTTCAATTTGTAATTGGTATAAATGTGTCAAAACAAAGGACACATCCAAGAATATTTCCATCCCTTCAAAGACAAATAGAGTTAAAACCAAATTCTTTCATCGTTTTTGTTTTATATTTGGCCCATCTTTCAAATTAGGTAATGGAAACCTAATCCTTCCATGCTGCAAACTGTTTTGCAAGACCAACCAGTAAGAAGTCCACCTGCTCAGATTAGAAGAGCAAAAAGAAATATAACATTTGTTGTTCTTCTACAAAAGTATTCCTAAGTGCTTTGACTATGCTACTTGAAGGCAAAACTAAACTTCTAGTACAAGAATGACATTTATCATGACCTATAGTACAGTGTTTCTGTCAGGGTAGCAGACTTGGACTGCTTATGTTAGAAGCTATAACTCAGTCTGACAAGGTTAACAAGAAAACACTTCCACTTAGCAAACCACACTTAAATTCCTGTCTTGACCCGACTCTTTAGATGTCTAAAAACAGTCAGGTCATATTTGGCCTGTAGTTCCTCATGAGGCACAGCTTTTGTGAGAACTACAGAGCGATCTCTTCACAAACACACATAAGAGTCTCATATGCTCAGTTTGCAAATAGCCTGCTGAATGGCAATAAACCTTTTTTTAAGATTGCTCTGTTAATAACAGAACTGCTTGGAATGAATTTGCATGGACTAGTACATCTATAGCATGACTGTTGCATGTGAATATTATACCTGTATGTGATACTGTCCTGAGCACATGCATCCAGCACAAATGGATACTTACGTATTCAGTCACCATTTGGCCAAGAACCTCTCTCTAATTTTCTGCTCTTTCTTCAGGCCTCTTTCTCATGGCCACTGATTTAAAGGGACAGATCAAAAGTGACATGATATATGGTGAACCTATAATTCACTGCAGGACTCTCTTCCAGGGGTCTTTCTAACATGTCCTGAGGTAGTCAAGCTTTGGGTTTAACAGATGCTCACTTTGACGTTCATATTAAAGAATTATCATGTAAAAATGCTCAAACGTGGTCAAGCACCTTTCAGATGCGTTCTTGCAATTTGGCATACACAGAGCAGTAAACAAAAGGAGGGTACTGGAATATTTTTCTAAAATTTTCCACTATAGATTTCCATACTGTGGAATATCCTACTCTGGGAACACTTATTCCTATCAGCACAGTGCATCCTTTGGATTCATGAAGGACACTGGCACCGAGGAGGAGGAGGAATTTTTTAGTGTATGATATGAGGAAGTGAGTAGGATGAAATGAAGAGACAGGAAATGCTTGGCTGAACAGAGGGAGGAAAAACTTCCCTGTTAGAGTGTGCCAGGACGTGTCCAAAGGAAATGCTGGAATCTCCCTTCTCAAGGGACTTATAAAACTAAGCACTAGAAAATGTACTGCAGGGAACAATACTGCATTGGCAGGGAAATGGACTGGATGATCTAATTATTTTCCATCTCTAACTTCTCTGTGTCTATGAATAATCCAGATCTCTCTAGCTACTTTTTTTCCTCTACTAATTTCGAAAACAGTCAGCTGGGAATTATTTTTTTTTCAAAGAAATAATTATATTCAAATTTTCAAATCAGTTAGTCCCAAGGCTCACCAAATTCTGACCTTCCCTATAATCTCTTATTTTCCCAAGCTGTGAGAGATTTAGAAAAAATGCATGTTATGCTAGGTGTAATGTTAAGCTCAGATAAGTTTAAGAATGGATACAGTTTGGTTTCTGCAGTGTATGCCTGCAGATTTTTGGGGACAGTCATCCGTAAGTTTCTGGTGGGCTTTTATTCTACAATGAGCACTTAAATAAGATAGAGGCCATGTTTCAGCCTTCCCTGTTTCAGCCTTCCCTGTTTCAGCCTTCCCTGTTTCA
>NW_020450693.1:75537-123182 GCF_003343035.1 Apteryx rowi
TGTTTCAGCCTTCCCTGTTTCAGCCTTCCCTGTTTCAGCCTTCCCTGTTTCATTAATTCCCGAAGTTTGAGGAGGCAGCATTCAAAAATATAGAATGTGACTGTAACAGATTTTAGGATATATCTGTTAGAAGGTCAGAAGTCTCTCGAACATTGAGTTCCTGTCTGAACTTTAGAGTCTGGATTACTGCTGCTTATAGCATTCATGACATGAGTAGCTTTGTCACTTGTTCTGATGGATACCTTAAAGAAAAGCTTTTTAAAAGGTAGTTGTGCCAGTGTTGCCAACTGTTAACATAACGGGCATCCTCTGAGAACGTGACTTTCATTTCAAAATAAAATGTGGACCAAAGCTTGAAAAACATCAATCTAATGGTTCAAACATCAGTAAGCAAAGAGCAAAATATTTTTATCTCATGACCTATAAGCCAATTTTATTATGTTTTCCTACATTTGAATGCCTGGAGTTACCAATACTCTGGTATGTTCAATAGACAGGAAGAGTGATGGATTTATGTTGTTTGCAATAAGTATGTCCTGGACATGAACACATGAGTGAGCTTGAATGAACTGGCATGGGCAGGTTCCTGCTATGAAGGCTTAGCAGTTGACTGACTGTACCTCTGTCACGTCCCAGAAAGCTATTGCTGGTGTTCTGTCAAAGACAGATGTCAGGTGAATTATAATTCAATGCTAAATTCAAACTGCATAAATAAGAGAGGGAGTTAGGAAATGTGTTGGGTTGCTTTTTCCCTTCTTAACTTTTAACACTTGAGTGTAAATGACAATACAAGCTGCCTAAAAATGTGTACAAATAAATCCAATTCATGTGAATTCTGAAGAAACTCTAACACAAGCGAAGTCCCAAGGGAGGGTGTCCAGTTACATGTGTTCTCATTAGGAAGAAGTTTTACTGGCTGCTTACTGGTTTTGTGGGCAGGACATTTTATTGGTTTCTTGGAAGTATTTATAACTTTTACAAGAAGCAGAAAGACTTAAAAGTTATCAAGCTGCTGGATGTCCCATAAACAACATTTAGCATAAAAGAGGGTTGCTGAGTTGTCTGGCTTTTAAAGATGATGATGATTTAAAAAAAAAAAAGACATTATTTCTTTAGGCTAGATTATCTACTTCAGGGAAAAAAAAATTTCTACAAAATGCTGACACAATCTCTGTACAACAATACAATGGGCAACTCTAACTTCAAAAGGGCTAGAAGTGCCCTTAGGCTTGTGACAAATTAAAAAATCAGAGTTTGAAAATCAAAAGTTGTTACATATGAATGATCTTTTTTTTTGGTAGATTTGTGTGATTTCCTTTTATATCATTTCACTCTGAAGTCTTACAGAAAAATATTGGAAAGTAGATAATTAAGATGAAAAGGGAATAAAGACATCAGAAGAGTGTGGTGTTTGAAAGAAGAAAACTGCAGCTTTTGTTCAAGTCAAATGATTTGGTTGACAGAAAGGTGATCTATGCTGACTGGAATTTGAGGCTCACAGAAAGAGATCTTTTCTCTGGTCAAACTTCCATAGAACTTACATGTTGCTGGGTTTCTCCTTCATTGCCCCACCAAAGTTTTTTCCCTGAAAAAATGACAGCAATTGTCTTAATATCTCTATGGATGTGAGCTAATGTGAATAGAGTTTGTTAAAGGTAGTCATACACCACCTCTATGTCTTTTGTGGACTTGGTACTTCTCATTCATTTAATAGGAAACACAAGAGGTTTTTGTTGAGCTGTAAATATCATGTTTTTTCTGCTGTGCCATTCAGCTACCAGGTTTAATATCATTTACACGTGCAAAGAGCCTTCATCTTTCCTATCCCTAATTCATTTAGCTGAAATACAGCATAGATTTTTTTGTTTGTATACATCTTTTGCTTTTATTTGAAATGTTTCATTGCACTTTTCCCCAAAAGAAACATTTCTTCTATATATGAACACATGAACATACACTTGTGTATACAGGCATAAATAAAAGATTCAGTTCAACAAATCAAAGATGAAATATCAGCGTATACTTATTTGTGTCGCCAGTGTGAAAGAAATTATGAGAAAGATTCCCTTTAACCACATTGACCCCACTGACTGAGGAACACGTAGTTGCTATGAATCAGGGTCATAGAATATATTACCATATCAGGTAGGTGAATGTCTCCTGCAGTTAAGTAGCAAATTTGTGAGTTCTTTAAGAAATAAATCATTCAGCTCTATCCTCAAGTTCAATGAGTAGTGCTAGGCAGTCTTTAGCATGTCATTACTTCACAAATACTAACCAGTTTTTCATCCTAACTCCCGTGTTAAAGGGTGTGCCATTATCATGTTTTTTACAAACAGGAAGCTGAGGCACAAAAAACCTTGTGCACAGATGCACAAAAGCAGTGGGTGGCCTGACTCCTGATTAGGGGTGCTCTGTGGAAGTTAAGTGCCTGTATAATGTGGGTGCAAATCCTGCAGCCAAGTCCTGCATCAAAATGTAGACCTTCCTGGGTAGACCTTCTTGGTACACTTATAACTTTACCCCAGAAATGTCTTACTCTATAAACTACTCAGTAAGAAAGATAGCTCAAACTAAAAGCAAAATACAAGTATTAACTTTCATTTAGAAGAAAGAAACAGTATTAAGACATGATGTTCATGTAAGTATCTACCTGTAAAGAAGGCCTCTTTTTCAGACCAGAGATATTTTGACAAATTGTTTATGGTAGAATTTCAAGGCTGTAATTTATACTGACTGAGAGCCAGTTACTTTTGTTAAATTCATAAAATTGCTAAGCATTTTGTGAATCTGTCATGGACAACTTGAGTTGCAGTGATCACATGGAAAGCAAAACTTCTGAAATGTCCACGCTAGCATTTATGATGCTATTAATTAATTTGAGAAAATAAGCTTACAGTTAGATCCTGCTACAGTGAAACTAGTACGATGCACTCAAAATGAGAGCACGTAGCAATAATACAGTATGTTCTTAATCCAGATGCATTTACTCTGTTGAGCCAGGGGGTCACTCAAAAAAAGGAAGGGGAAGCTTGCAGCTCTCTTCAGGAGCTTGGTAAATCTGTCCATCAGCATCTGTTTGTGTTCAGCAGTTACTAATTTGAAAATATTCTGTATGTTATAGCAACACTTAAATGAAAATCAGACAAACTTTAATTTAGTCTGTTTTTTTCTGATCCATATGCCATATTTTTTCATGATTCAGTTATTGTGTATATTTTCTATCTCTTAAAATATTCTTTGTTTTAAATAGATATAGCTGAGAAAAATGTTGTTTCTAGGACAAGGATAGCTACATCAATAGCTACTTAATAAAAATGCAAAATTAGTGCTAATTCATCTTTCAGGCTCGGTATTAATAAATCACACCTGAAAGAGCTGAATAAAGGAAATAAAATTGCTGATTCAGTCTTAACTGGGTTTAACATTTGTCTAAATCATTGAACACTTTCTAAGAAAAATAGCCCTATGACAGAAATTCTGGGCTTGGATATTTGAACAGTTCTTTGGGTGGAGGGAAGATGTATCTGTGTTTTCCTCTAAGTTCAAAATACTTTTTTAGTCTTTTTTTTTTTTTAATTCCTACTACTTTTGTCAAGCAAAAGTTTAACTATCCTGAAGCACATTGATTAAAAAAACCCCACACCTCTGCTTTGTCTCTACACATATAAATTTTAAAATCTATGGCTAGCCACTATGAAAATAAAATGTTAGTGAACCAAGATTTTTTAAAGTGACTATTATTGTGGTTAACACAATTATTGGATCTCTAAATTGGGCACCTCATAAAGCTGGGGGGAGCTATCCTAGAGTCTAGTCTCACTCTACAAGCTGGAACTCTTTAGGATGTTTGAAGCTAGATGCTCAAAATCTCTGAGCAGTTTGACAGTCTTATCCATCTTCTCCCTGCCCACTGCAGGACCACGAATTTCTTATTGAGGACATGATTCCACGTTCACTGAGCTGAAAGACTCTATTTGGATATAAAATAAGGCCCTTTAAATAAGTATTTACCCTAAAGAATGTGTAGAACCTTCCTTAAAATGTGTCTATGATGACTGAAACAAGGGTTTCAGTATGCGTACATACGAACTATTAAGTAGAAATGAACTATTTCTCCAAGTCTGAAAAAGGACTGCACTGAGAAACCTTGCCAGATGACGCCAGATCGTTAAGTGCCTTGTGAGAAAAGTCTTAGCCCATTCTAGTTACTGAAGTGGAAAGCAAGTTTTATCAGCAAAGCCAAAATTTCACTCTTGGATGATGTCCTAGAGATTAACAAGACCATGAACAAAAATTTCCCATCACCTCTGGTCAATTACCCAGAGTAACAAGTTTTTCCCTGGGCAACTTTATGTCTCGGCTATAGAAAAGCACTGCTAGGTGAATTTTAATCAAGTGCAAACTTCACAACAAGCAAGATAAATTCACCACTGCAACCATCTGACTTTATTAGTCACTGCTATACAATAAAGTAGTTTAACAAAATCTGTTGAGACTCCTATTCACCATTAAGTTAACACAGCGTTACCCAGAATGCTGGTCCCAGTTTGGGCCGTGCTCAATACACATACAGCTTAATGTTCAATGGTGGATTTGAGACAAGCAGTCCAATTGCAGAATCATGAGCAAAGGACAGATATCAAAATTTATCACTTTCCACTACAGACGTGTATGTACACATACATATGCATAGATCAGCTTTAGTATATGCAAATCTTCACAGCATGATCACAACCTAGGTTTTTTCAGGTACTATCATCCAGTCCTTGCCCACAGTGCTCCCATAAGCTCAGGAAAAATGAACATGTTCTTCCACAGTTAATGTGAAAAGAGTTCACAGAGAATTGTTGCTCACTGCACTCTAAAGAACTCTAAATATGCCTCAGCCTTTTAGCACCATGTTTTACTATACTGCCAGCATAAACACAAAGACAGAGTAACAGTCATTGTTCTCTAATATAGTTGTGCTAAGAAATTTAATAATTCAAGTTTATTTTGGGAGGTAGGGTGGGGAGAAGCACCCTAAAAGGGCTTTAGAAGAAATTAATTTCTTCTATCAGAATTATTTTGTAAAGGAACTCGGGGAACTATACTAGCAAGAAAGTAGAATGTATATGTAAAAATCTCAAATCCTTTCTATATAAAAATATCTTCTTTACATTTCTATTTACATCTTCCTACCAGTTAATGCATTTCAGGTATTTACTACTGTCAGTGAGAATATGTAGCCAATTATCCAAGATAATGTTTAAAAAAATAAGAATGAATGAAAATAAATTACTCATAATTATTATGATATGTAATCAACTCATAAAAGTTATGGTCACATTAGGTTAGTACACTAGAAATGATTGATAAAAGTTAGATCAGTTCGTAGATTTGGGAAGAAACAGACAAGTTTGGGGGGATATGAATCTTCCTTCTGTTGGTTAAATATTGCCTTTCCCAACATAACTTGCCTCATTTATATTCTCACAACAGAGAAAAAAGATGAAATAGAAAGAATGATGCTTGCTTAACTATGCAAATTAAATCTTATTCATTTGTGAGGAGCTTTTTCATTGTTTTCCTCCCTCTCTTCTCAGTGCTAAGTTGCAGTTGTATTTTTGGAAAGACTGACTTACCAGTACTGATGATAAAGGCAAATATTCTTCTTAAGAGTCAAAACACTGAGAGACTGTGAGAATAGGTTTCATATAGCTAAGCTATTATATCATCCTTCCGAAAATGGACAGATGTATGTCTATCATTTCTTTTGGAAAAAAAAAATTCTTAGCTGGGTCATGTTGTTCATGTATATACCCAAAAGGTAAGCCCCAAACTGAAATTGAAACTGAAGAACTGTGAAAATGTGCTTATTTTAAAATTGATATGGAATCTCTTTATATGTTTTGAACCTTTTCCTCTGTGCCATCTGCACAAAAAGTGTGAGTTTAAGAGATAGCTGGAATACTGGGGACACGAACGTCTCTCTTAAAAATCTGCATCATCTTAAAATTTGTGCATGGACTGATCTGTAATCCCACAAGAACCCTTCTGCAATGGGAAGCATTATTATTCTCATTTTATAGATGGATAAGCATACAAGTGGCAAAGCTACATAACTGTAAAAACAAACTTTGCAGAATATAGAGAGATGACCTGAAAAGGAGACTTGTGGGGGAGGTGTGTGTGTCTTGGGGGTGGTGTTAAAAAAAAAAATTGCCATAAAACCTACCAGGATTACTCCTGAGTTTATCCAGGGAAAAGTTTTGATGATTCACAATTGGCTCTTGAGCTGCCAGTCTTTTCACTTTGCTTGCTGTGCATGTAGTGCTGCCCGTCACCTGTTGTTAATTATTACATTCTATAAATCTAATGTTAGAAGGCCAGCAGAGAGACACAGTGCCTGCACCGGCTTAATGGATGCTCTACGAAAAAAATAATTCTTCAAGAGTTCAGTCCTGGATGAGTTTCTGTGAATCTGGGATTGTCGTGAACAGATAGTTTCATTAAGAAAAACCCAAATGGATGCCTTTAAACAAGTAAGGTCCTGGCTTTATATCATCACTGTGGTTTCAAGCACACATCAACAAATACTGTGACTGGAAGCAATCATTTCATAAATCAAAGTAGTTTGCCTGGTAATAAATATTTTTCTTAGAAACCACATTATTCTCTTCTATTGATCATATGACTTCCCAGTTACTGCATTTTTTGACATTACTGGAGTAACAAAGGAATGTGGGAAATAACTCAAGAAGGTGAAATCATTCCGTTTAGCAGTGCCTATGCTGTGTTTCCGAGACCAATTTAAAAATGTGTGAATTCAGGCAAAGGTGATCAAATTCTTCCCTTCTTCAGGTGACCACAATTCAACTGAATTGCACAGTGCTACCTCTCTGAGAGGAGGAAAGTATTTAGCTTTGACTAAACCACTTCAAATTAATTTCTCAGCTTTACATTCTGTAAAGTAGAGGAGTCCATTTCACAGCGTTGGGAATTAGTTTTTTGCCTCTATGGGCTTTGAACATCTACAAAAATTCTGCAAAAAATACCATGAATTATTACTATTGACTCTGTGTTCTTTGCTGGCTGCCGTTCAGGTATCTTCCACTTACACGGATAAATAGGCATTTGTAGTCAGCAGTGAAATGAAACCCAGCATCAAAAAATAAGGAACAAATAACATAATAGTTTGGAAAGAGGAAACAAATACAAAGATCTATGTTCTGCTGTCAGTGACAAGAGTCTAAAGCCAGAGTGGGTCTAGGCATGAGTCCTGCAAACACATATGCACACAAATAGCATTATCTATAAGAAAAGTACTATTGCATTTAAACAGAAGTATTCACACATGTGAATTAATTTGCTGACATAAAAGTTCAAATTGTTTGGGATCTATATGTTGGCATTACCAAAGACTATAAGCTGGTCAAAAATATTTAGTCAGACTTTACTAAAAACATAGATGCCGTTGCATATGTATGTGTGTACTTGTATACGAAATCATGTGTATGTTTTGCTTTAAGAATATAAGCAATGAACACTTTTCCCATAAATAATAGTGCTTTGCACTAAGTCCTTCAAGATTTCTAATGTCTGCTAAGAAGGTCATAAAAGGTTTATAAAAGTCTGAAGATTCAACTTGCTTTACTGGGTTCCTTTTATGATATGCTTATAATACATTGATCTCTGTATCATTCCTTTGGGTTTTTTTGTTCCACAGTTATCCAGTATTCCACAGCAAGTATTTTAGTCTTCCTTGGGTGAGAGATTCTTTTTATAATAAAGTGCAATGTGGGTATAAATATATTTATATGGCTTCCACAGCTTATTGGCTCTGCTTGCTAGTAAAAATATGGTTTTGATTACTCTTAAAACTCCTGCTTCAACCTACTTTAGGAAAGTTGAGATATATTGCTTTTCACTGTTCACATGACATACTGTGCATTCTAGCTCAGCTGAGATCCAAGGTACAGTGCGGTGGACTTGCATCAGAAGAGAGACTTTTGAAGCAAGCTTTGATTGCAATAGGAAATGTAACTTAAGGAATATCAGTAACAAAGATAACACAAACCAGTTCAGATTTTGGGCAATCAATTTCTAAGTGGTTCAAAATGATGGTTTAGGAGACAGAATAAAAATGCTGAAAGTGTAAAGGAAATATTATGAATCCTTGAAAAAATCAGAGTAATGTTTGTTTAACAGGCAGACTTCAAATGACCTCAAAGAATTCTGTGCCACGTTGGTTACTGCCCAGTAATAGAATTTCATTGCTTTGAAAGCAATTCTGGAGCCTGAGGCAGCTTGGTTAGATGTACTAAGAAGAATATTTCTATCCTCTAGCGGATCTTCCTGCACACCTATCTTTTTTTTTTTTTTTCTTTTCCTTTTGTCAGCATGGTGACTATATGGTATTCCACTTACTTATAAATCTTATCTAAAAGCAATTAATTCTTTGCACTAAAGGTGTTTTTCTTAGTCAGTTCACCATCATTCAGCTATATCTGTGTGCAATTCTAGACATGCTTTTTTTTTTTAATTGGAGAGGAAAAAAAAAAGGAGCTACAAAGTGAAAAGTGCAGCTTTCCTAAAATCCATCTTAATGGACCGTGAAAGGTGTATAATCCTGTGCTTAATTCTACTAGGGCAACGGACAGAACGTTGACAGTATCTTGATTACTGATAATACCAAGAGTGGAGGGGAAACACTGAAGTCGTGTGAGGGCAGAAGACTTTCGGAAAGCCTTTGCCTCAGTTCCTTTGTACCTCAGTTCCTAAGTTAATTGCGCTTCCGCATCCTCAGGGGCACTGACTAGTGGCCAGGCTGAGAGTCATCTTCTCCTTTGGGGATACGGTTCTGCAATTGGTTGCCTTTTGGTCTGCATCCTAAGTTGCACATTCCTATAGTTTACTTTGACTATATCAGGCCTGTGCTCTGGACAATTCTGTTCTTAGGGGAAAAGATGACACTTTTAACCAGTGACCAGTGAGCTTTCATAAATGCAGTTTTTCTTGCCGAGGGAGTAATAAGATAACCTATTGTATGCATGCCCACTTCACTAAGGACAAACTTATCTCAAAGTACAAGTGTCTGAAAAGCAATTGGTGTCCTCAGCAAAGCCTCTCTGTCTCAGAAGAATACTCTGATATCTTCTGGCTTTATGGAATTCTCTCCTCATCTCAGGCTTGGGACTGGTCTTTCCAAGAAGTTCCTAGCCTTTGTCTGTTTTTGACAAGATGGATCCTTTTCAAAGGTGATAATTTTCCACAGGTAATAAAACTTTGAAAGACTTGCTAATTGCGTTGTTTCAGCATTAGAGTTTTTCATTAATTATTCTCCCTGTCCTTAATGACTTTAGCCCTAATGCCCATGCATCAAAGAAGTCTCTAACATATCTGTAATGGTTGCACAGGATGTAGCATCTGTCATGTTGCTATTCTCTTTACAAAGGGAAAGGAGCAAACACTCATGATTGCTTCCAAAACCAGAATCAGTGTGCTCATGTTAAATAACGCATTCTTGCAAAATTTATATTAATGGACGGAGCCAAAATCTCTCTGCCTGTTAGCAGAGAAAGTCAGATTTCGTGTCTTTTGGGTCAAGTGATGATATATTTCACAGCATAATGCTCTGCCCAGAAATGTTTTTATTGGCATGGAATTTGGGGGAGGGAAAGAGTCTTTTATAGTGCTTAAAAAAATTAAATTATAGGAAGAAAATTACCTCAGATTAATAGGAGAGTACGTTAATGTGCTGGTTCTGATATCTAGACTCAACATCCAGTAATGAAGAGATCATAACAGTGCTGAATATCAAGTCTGAATGATTCTGACAGTCTGCTTTTTCTTCTATTTCTGGGAAGAGAGGGAAAGAAAGCATGTATGTTAGTACTCTCTAAAATATCAGGACAGCAAAAAAATATTTTTTACTTTTGTTGAATAAATAAACTACATAAAGTTTATATTGTTTTCCTATTTTAATATTTTTTAAGTAATCAGAAGTTACCACATTAAATAAACACAAGACAGCACAGGAATATTGTGTTTAAAACTGTGTTGCTCAGGTTACAAAGACACCATGAAGGGCTCACATTTTTTTTTATGTTTTATTCTGAGTAATATTGTCTGTATGCCCACATTATGTTTGTGTGTAGCCCTATAGTTCACAGTAAGCTGTGAGTTATTTTCTCTTTGGACTGCTTTGTGTATTACAAAGGATCACTACTTACTTCCATTACTACAAAGCTGAATTTTCTCTCATCAACAGCAGTCAGTTTCAAGCTAAGAAATTATTCAGAGATTTGGACAAGTGAAAGCTGGAAAAATGAGAACGAAAATCAAAATATTACACTGTACGGTGTAAACTCCTCGGTTTATCATAAAATATCAGGACACAACAAATTGCATCAACCAAAGCCTAAAACTGAAGTAGTTTTTTTTTTTTTCATAAATGAATAACAGTTGACAGTTCTGGAATGTGCACTCATCTCCCATGAAAACATTTTTCCACTCTGCCTTTTCCAATAATCAAAAGTTCAAAGCTAAACTACTACACGTTATAAAAGAAAAAATTTACCATGACACTTAAACAAAGACATGAGTCAGTGTATTCAGCTTTCTTGAGGGAAGAAGGAGTTATGTTTCTTGTTAAGGCAAGGTTTGATGTAAAAAAAATATTTTTGTAGTTTTATATATCTCCTTATGAGATAATTATTTATCCATGTAGATGTTCCATTTTATTATACAATTAAAGTTGTAATACATGCCATTTTTGTCACTGATATATTAATTTTTACCGCATTCCTCCAAAGTAAGCAAAATATTAACATCCTTGTTATACAAATGAGCAAATGCAATGGCAAACATTAAGATACTTGGTTCAGTATTATTCAGCATATCTGTGGCAGGACTGGGAACCTCAGTTGCTCTTGCCTTACTCTAAAGAGTGCTACCTTTGTTCTTGAGAATGGCACAAGCAAGGTGAGTAGTATGCAAGGAGATAGAGAAAATGAGAGACAGTTTTCACTGCTGTGGGTAAAATAACTTTTATCGGGAGTAAAAAGCATATGACTTTGTGTTGTCTTAAGTGTGAGGTGTGTAACACAATACATTAAGCAGCTGAATTGTTCTATTCAGTTTTTAAAACTGACCAGGAAATTTGGAACACCATTTGCTATTATTTGGAACAAGTGGCTGATTCGTTCTTCTGCCTTGAAAAGCCTCTACCTCTGTTCCTGATTTGAAATCAGGTGGGTATCCTGAAGGTCATTCCTGTTGTACAATGGGGGAGAAGTGTAAAAAGTCACAGAGCTCCTGCTAATGTTGGGCCTGGCCGTCCACAGACGTGGGGTTGACTTCGAATACGTTAAGGGATGCAAACTTCTGCTTGGTACTGTAGTAGCTTTAATGTATTCAGTTCTTTCAAGCAAATTGATACTGCAAAGTGTTGTGGTTCAGATCTGTGATAGATGCAAACTTTAGGGGTAGTAAGATCTAGATTCAGACCTTTGACATTGAACCTTACGTTCAGTAGAGTGGAATCAAAATCACAAAGCCCTTGAGCCTGGAGAAAGATGACATCTGAATCCATACGCAGCAGTCCAGGCCCACCATAAGGATTCATTTTTCCCTAATTAATATGTAAAGATTTATTAGGTCATCCTAAGGACAGTGTTCACTTACTGTAGAGAAGATATGCTCAAACTGAGGGACACCTGAAATTTTTTCTGTTCAATTTCTATTTTAGAACAATATAGCTGAGACATGAGGCTTCATTATAATTTTTGTAGTTGCCCTCTTTTTCTATTGTTTTTGCGAGATGACATGAGAGAGGACCTTACATGGCAATTGCCCATAGTTATAAGTTCTATTTAGTCTTTTTAAAATCCCATTATATTTCACAGGGGAACACAAAGAGAGTACAATGCAGTTGAAATGAAGGGTTCATTACCTTTAACTTTTAAAACAGAAGGGTTTGAATTTTTCATTGTTGTTGTTTTAAAGGTCTTTAACTGAGTAAGCCATTGGTTATGAATGTGAATGCAGAAAATAAACGGAGACAGTTTGTGGGAAATATTCCTCTGGTAAGGGGCAGGGTGCCTATTCTCCGTGGGGTACAAATCATATTAGTGACAATGACTAGCAGCATCAGGCAACTGAAGAGGGGAGCCTGCATTGTACCACCTGTTGGGTAAATGAACCATGTTTTGATAACCCCTGGAATAAAGACAGGTCAAAAACTAACACTCCTTAACAGACAAGTAACTCATTTCGTTTTCAGTCATGCATTGAATTATAAAAATTACTAAGATGGCCACATAGGGATATATATGTCATTAACAGCAGGGAGCAATTAGGTGACAGTGCCTTGGTAGAAAGAGGGGAGCTGATCAATAGGCAAGCGGCAGGTACGTTTGCTGGCTTTGTGCAAATAAGGGTGAGAAGGCGATTCCTTCTCCCTTCCTATGGAGCCAAGCATAGTCCTCGCTTGCGTGCTCCTTGGTTTCGATACACAAGCAACACAGGCAGTAATACCATGTATATTCCCAGTCAGGATCATGGGTTCAGCCAAACCTCACACTGCAGTATCACACAGGGCAAATATGTATGCTCCTGGTCTGTGCTTCTGCCTCCCATGTTATACAAGTGAGCAGGAAAGAGGTGCTCATCACAGATTAGGAAAACTGTGTGACTTACACCACTGCTGGCAGGTGGAACAGGAGAGACTGTGGGACCAAGGGATTCAAGTATTTTAAGCATCTGTTATAGGCCTGTGCCAGATGCAGGATACCAGACAAGATGCACCATTTGTCTGTTCTTGAATGGAATTTCCTATGTCCTTAATACCAAGCAAACTCTGTTTATTTATAATATAACTACTTCTGGTTTTGTAGAGATGATATACAGCACATTTCATCTTTTCGCTCTCACAATGATATTTAAACACTTAAAAAGTAATTTATTTAGCTGTGTAAATTCAGTCAGGCTTGGCGGGTGTTTTGCTTTGTCATGGGTGAATCTGTAAGGGCTGGAAAACTAAGGGAGGCTGAAATGTGTAGTTTACAGAAGTACTTTTTTTTTTTTCTTCTAAAGCTTATCTGGGTTAAGAACTAGACCCAAGTTCTTTTAAGACCAGGGCCAGTAAGCACTGATTTTGAGTAGCCATTCTGATGGCCATGTAAAGAAGCAGGACTTGGAAAATGCTGATTCTCCTCCCCTGAATGTTGGTCCCATTTAAGGTGTTTCCCAAAGAAATAAGCAGGAATTTTCTGGCAAAATTTTCTTTCAAAATAGGTCAATTCAGAACTACAGCTCTTTGGTGGAAACACATGTATTAGTTGTAACAGGAAATATCTCTTGTTTCCAGACAAAATTAGAGACAAACATAACCATCTCACAGTAACAATATCTCAAATCGAGATTGTTTACCTGGGAGCTGGGTATTCCAGGTTTAAATCTCAGTGCTGCCATGTTGATGCCAAAGGCATGAGCCCTTAGATCAAGCAGGAAGGTTAGTGTTAATGTATCTAGGACTGGAAGGAATATGCAACAGCCCCACAGTAGAAGTCCTTGACTCCAGTATAAGCCAACTGTGCCAGGGTCAGTCTTCCTCTGCACATAAACCTTTATTAATGCAGGCGCCCCTTCCTGCCAGCGGTGAAGTGCCCCTTTGCTCTGTCTGCTTCAGAGGCACACAAGGCTGGGCCCTCTGAACCTGCCAGCCCTTTCCCCAGGCTCTTTCTGATGCCTCTGCTCCAGGGTTACAGTCCCCCGGCCCCCTACATGTCCTGATCACCTTGCCGCTCACCAAACAGACCTTTTTTGGATTGTTGCCAGTTTCTGAGTTCGGATGGGAGGACACCTAAAGACGGCCCTCTTGACCTGGGCCCTCAGCGGATGTGGCTTTTTTCACAAACAACTTAGAAATGCTTTGGCTTCTTGCACTGACAGGACAAGAGCATCAGGAAAAAAAACCCAACAAAATCCAAAACCAAAACAAAACTCCAGCATCGGCAAGAACAAAAAAGTGTCAAGTTCAAATCTGATGACTAAAAATGAAAGCCCACAAAATTACTAATCATAATCCAAGTTCCTCCAGTGAGATCCCTAGACCTTTCTAGGTCACAAGGTACATTAAAACGTGTACAATTAACTGTCTTTATAAACAAGCTGCATGAGGTCATCCCTTTTTGCCTCAGTTTTTCTGTCTGTAAAGCTGAGGCTGTAAAACTTGCCTGTGGTATTGCTCTAAGTCCAGCTTCTGACTATAGTTGTTATTACAATAATTACTGCAACAGATGTCAGAATCAAGCAGAAAGCACTGTCATTTAACAATTTAAGTGCAGACCACAGCTATCGCTTTCCTTGCTTTATTGCAAGTATATACGTCCCCAGAACAGAGAACAAATGTTCACACTTGCTTCTAGGTGTGGACCTTTTTTAGGACAATATCTTTATATTTTCCTCTATCAAAGGTTTTTCCAGTACACTTAGTTGTTCTTAGCTGTAACTAGAAAAGATACAGCTGCATTTTTTGGCATATATAGCATGAGCTCAACCCTCAGCCACAGCTTAGTCAGAGTTGTTTTATAGAACTATTCCTCAGTAAACATTTTCATTCAGTAGACGTGATGTGATACCTATGCTTTCTAAAAGCATATTGAGGACCACCTGTCTTATCCTCCTATTACCAGTCTGGTTAGATACCTACCTGGGAGGTGCTCTGAAAGCTGGGGACAGAAAAGAGAAAGAGAACACTTGCTGAAAGCTAGACGCAGAGATGGAGTCAGTCCATGATATGATATATAGTCCAACAAGTTGTTGCTGAGCAAGAGAGAGCAGTACCTTGAATGGCAGTCAGACCAGCACAGCCAGCTTGGAGAGGTATTGCTGAACTAGCCTCAGCTGATGGCTTTGGAGACTGTTGTTTGCAAATGGACCTCAAATGATTATGGCATAAAATACAGGATCCAGGTTTTTGCATGCATTCACACTTTGGGGTACTCAGGATCTGAAGGCATGTCTGCACTTGTGGATTTGGACAATCTTTAATACAGCTAAATCATGCTGCCTACAGAGACTCCTGTAAGGAGGCTGCTGCTACCCATAGAGGTGTAGTCTAGCCAAGAATAGCATGTGTTTCCTCCTCCGCATCTAGCACAACTGGAGCTAAGTGGTTGCTTACGTTCAGAAATGAATGAAATATTCAATGAAAACAAGAGCCTTCACTGACACGACCACCGTTTCTTAATCATTACACAAAATACTGTTGTCTTGCCCAAGCATGCCTGGCTCTCTAAGGATTATGGAGACAGTACAGTGTTTGGATAGCTGCTGTTTTTTTCTGAAAAGTGGGGAGAGTGCGCCTGTGTGAGGGCATGTTCACAAGAGTTTGATCCCAGAAGGAAATAGGTGCATCTGGAAACAGCATAATCCAGATTGCCAGATTCTGGCACTGTTAGTAGAAATAATCCCTTCTCAGGAAGGTACCAAAATGTGGCTGTCTGGTGTACCCACAGGTATCTGGGCATTTTTCTTGGCAGGCATGGGTACTGGCAGTTATTTGGTGTTTTAATTCCTGCCCCAACTAGTGTCTATTCTTTGCTTGCTGAAGATGGAAGGATAAGCCTGTGGTTAAATCACTGGCCTAGGGACTAGGCAAAGTGGGTTCTGTTCAGATTTTAGTCTGCATCCTTGGCCAGGTCACTTAAGCAAGAATTTTGAAAAGTGCTCAGCACCCGCAAACAGGATCAGATTTTTCAAAAGCTCTCTGCTTTCCACTGAGGCAGTGGCCAGATGATCAAAGGAGCTTTTCAGAAAATCTGGCCGCAAGTGTCACTAGCGAGAACTACTGGGTGCTGAGCACGCCTGAAAATCTGGTTCTCATTGAGGTGCCCTGATGGGAACCAAGCTCTCCTACTAGCCCCCATCATGACAGGAAGACACTTGAGAACCTCGCCAGGAGCTCTCTTGAAATGCTACTCCAGCAACTTTCTCTGTGCCTCAATTTCCTCTAAAGGGAAGGTGGTGTTGCCAGGGTGCTTGTAAGGATAAATTCATTAATGAACTGTTTGTGATGTTCTTGGATGCTTCTGCAGGAGAGGGAGGTGAAGCGTTTGTAGTATAATAGCTTTCCAGACATACCAAACATCTGCGTAAGCAGCAGTGTGTTAAAGGGACCGGAGCAGGAGACCAGGAGTTGGCTTTGCTCTATGTAAAATCTACAAGCCTTCAGGTTCAGGAGCTGCTCCTCTTTATACGTACTAAATCCCTGACCGTGAGTCAGGGCTCCACCATGCTAGGGGATGTTCAAATAGATAAAAAAGACTCTCTCCCTGAAAAGCCTTTATTCTAAACAAAGCGGTGTGGGGAAAATGCTTGGAAAGAAATGATAAAGCTGTTCCACTCGGCCCTTTACCTTCTGAACTCCCTAGTTCTATCATTTTCTTTCCTCACATGGTGTTTCTTTCCTCACATCCCACCAGTGTTGTGTGTTTCTTTGGGTGTTTCGGGATGCTAGAATTTCAGCTTTGAAAGACTGGCCATTCTTCTTATACTAGGTGCCCATACACAACAATATTATCTTTGCAAGTGGGGTTCTTGGTTGTAGCACCAAAGAATCTTAACTGTGAAATGAGCATTTTTTTTCTTTTTTAAACTTACAGTGGCCTCCATTTTGCCTCCAGATGGGGAAATCTGAAAGGTCCTGTGCCTCCTGTTGTGCATGCTGGAGCAGCTGCCTTTTTCTTTTCTGAGCAGCCTCCCCCACCCCCCGCCTGCCCCAGGATGCAACATTTTCTTTCCAGCTGACAGAGGAGCCCCTCCCTCACTTTTGGCCTTCCAGCACTGTCAGCATCTGCATGAGTTAATGCTACCCAGATCCTTCTCCAAGGGGCACGGAGGGCTGGCACACGGAAGAGTCGCCCCGGGGCTGTATCTCCGAAACCCAAGAAACCTCAAACGCATTGTGTTTCCATAAATGCTCCTCAGCTGACTGGGCTGCAGGGGGGTTGTGCTCTCCTCAGCCCTTGCCTCTTCTTCAGGAACAGGAGGCGCAGGCTTTAATCAATTTTCTGACTGTGTATGTGCAGAAATGGCGCTCATGTTAAAGTGGGCCGGGACCGCAGCGCCACAACACAAGACAGGAGGTGGGAAAGCAACACGGGGGGCCCGATGTCAGCAACGAGGGGCTCTCCGGGCCCCGGGACGGCGGGCTTGGGCCGAGCGAGCTTTCACTGCCCCACCGGCTGATGGCGCCTTCCTTCAGGGCTGCGGCAGCGCTGCTCGCCGGAGGGCGGGGCTCCACGGCGCCAGCGCGCGACTGTTAGCGGCGCGTAGCGACCGTTAGCGTCGGGTAACGGTCGCCGAGCGGAGCGAGAGTGCGCGCCGCGCTGGCCGCCCTGAGGGCTGCTGCGAGGGGGGCCGGGTGGCGCTCCCTTCAGCGACCTAGCCTGACACAAATCTCTGCCACCTGGACAGCTTTTGAGTGTTAGGTACGAGATCTCACATTTTCTCTAGAAAACCAGTCTGGAAGACCTTCAAGCAGTTAAGCAAGCCAAAATATTTCTCTCTGTAATAAGTGTCATCTTAAGCTGTGGCTCTGGAGAAGCAAGGAAGGATGGGTTGCTGTGCCCTGAGCTGAGCTGTGAGACGCTGAGTGCCCCCCAGGAAGTGCTAAGTTACTTCTTGCTTAGCTTCAGTTTTGGTGGGAGTTTAACGAACAGCACCCTGCCTTTCGATGTGGTCAGTATTTTGCAGGATAAGGCTGTATGTTATGAGTGTCCACCAAGTTAAAATTCCAGCTCTCAAAGTATGCTTGATGAATGGGACATTGAAAATATAATAGGTTTTCATTCACTTATTTTTAACATATTTGTTTTCATGAAATGAACAATTAGGAGAAAGTTGAAAGTAAACATAGCAGAGAAAATGCCTCTGAGCAGTCTCGAATTGTTTTGCTTGTGTTGTGTAGGCCTTTTGTATTGAGTTCCTGAGAGCAGTCAGCTTTTGAGTGACAGATGTTATGTTGAAAAGAGGGTGTTTCAGATGAATAATAAAAAAATACTTGTTGCAAGTGAATTCTGAACTCATGAAAGGGAGTTTTTATGCCTGAAATTTGAATCTAAGAGCTATCCTTCCCAGCACATCACAAGTTGTACCTGCAACAAGTATTCAGGTCTTGGAATAGATTTAAATAGAGGATGGTAATGTCTACAGCCCATTTTTGAAAGCCCAGCTGGGTTTTGCTAAGCTCTGCCCACCCTCAGCAGAAGTTTTCCCATTCATTGGAGGGCTTGTGCTCTGTTTGAGGGTTCTTTTTTTACCCTCTTTGAGTTGACCAAAAATTGGCTTTAGCCCTTTAAATTCTCCTCCCTATCTGCTCAGCAACCACAGAGGCAGTTTATTACTGAAAAGAAATCTAAGAATCAGTTTTGGCCAGCATTGTCTTGGAAAGTTCACTTTATTAACATGGTTTTGGGTTTATTTCAAAAACACTTTGACAAGCACTGACATTTTTGGAACCTGTAAAGCACAAGAGACTTACTCCTAAAGGCCTAAGCTTTGCATTTTTCTGCAGCAAACAATGTGATGTGCTACTATGGTAAATTCAATTCAAGCCACTGACTGAAAGGAAATAAGTACTGAGTTTTTTCTATTTCCTTCATTTTCTAAAATATGTTTTGTGTGAATGCTAGTGCTTGTGTGATTTGCTTGCTTAACTGCTCTTAACTTCTTTGCTTTCTATCCATAATGCAGGTGATATATCAATGTTGGCAGCATAAACTTCCCTTGTGAGCCTGCTTTTGTTTCTCAAGTTTGACCTAAAGTAACCACCTTTTGACTTTTTACTGAGATTTGCCAACAAGGGTCCCAGTTGTGTGTTTTGTATTAACGTCCATCAGCTGAGAGTTGGACTAAGATCACCTAATTCATTTACAAAGAAACACTGGGAAATATCTGAACACTTTATTTTTCTTTCTTTTTTTTTAAGGCAAGCTGAGAGAAAAATTCTCGTCTCAGCCACATAAAAGATCCTTCCTCTGATATTCTGCACTCACTGGAGCTCCGCATATGGTGGGAAGAATGGAAGGGCAGAACAGAGATAAATCGTGTGCTGGCATAAGCAGACTTGACTGCTAGATTTCCTCAGTGGTAAGTTGATTGTATTTGGATTGAGTGTCCTGGTGCTGTGCCATCTTCAATTCTGTCCCTTTTAAAATTATATCGAGTAAATCAGCGGCAATGTAAGCATCTCCATTTCAGGGACTACAATTTATTATATTTATTTGTTGTTGCTTCATCTTATGACATTGTGTTTTGTTAGAACCTTCATTTGCTCTCTGAAATTTTTAATTGCAAAAATGATCAAATGCTTTGCTTGAAAGTCCCTATGCAAATATACAATGTACTACTGTCTACCCCTTACTTTCCCTTCAGAGAGAAGAATACAGAAGTATGTTGGTCTAGAAAGGGTGGTTGCTCTTTAGTTAGTAGGAAACATATGCTACAGATGTTCCAAAAATCTGGCATATGATATACCTCTGATGCTAATGTGTCAAGCGGTTAGTTTTGACTTATTCTGCCTTTAATAGGATAGGTTCTGCCTGTCCTATATGTTGCCATGATAAATCCACAGCAGTTAAAGTGAGCTGGGGTACCTGACCCAAGAGTCCTTCATTTTTTAGTGCTATAGATAGTTATTCAAACTAAAAACTTTCTTGAGTTTGGAATATTTTTTCATCTCAACTTGATTTCAGAGTGGCTGAATAAATTGTATGACTTGTTTCTCCAGCTGCATAACCAGATTATATAGGCCTTTCCCCGAGAGAATGGAAAAGATGTATTTAAGTTTTTTTTTTTTTTAACATTGGGCTGGTCTTATCAGTACCATTTGTTTCTATTTTGAAAATGTGGAGTTTTCAGAAGCTGGCATTCTGAAGTGCTACAGTTTGGGAGAGCCAAGAATATTTGTGATAATCACTCAGACATCTCTAAACTGAGTGTAATGAGCACATGCACAGTTGTCTTGAAGAGGAAGAAAAACAAGGTGTGCATAGGAGGGTAGTATATGATGCAAAACAGAAGGATGCCCTAGTTGTGTAGTATTATGAAAGAGCTAGCTGCTAAGATGCTTCTCAAATCCTAACTGGAAAGTTTCTTACCTCCCAGGAACTTCATACTATTTTTGTGTGCCCTCATGTTGCTTAGTTGCTAATGAGACCCTGTAAAGAACGATGTCCACATACGTGCACAGACATCACAATCATCAGTTTACTGCATTCATGCAGCACTGGCAATAGAACTTATGACCTTCGCCTCCACAAACACAGCTGCTCCACTGGCTGTGAGCTTTGTAGCCAGCAGAGGGAACTGATAAACACTCTCATAGGGCTGCTTTATATATATTTTTTCTCACCAAGAAAGGGCATTGGTTCTCCCTGCTTTTTAAAAAGGGTCCATTACATGTCACCCCTCAACAATTTCACCTGTCGTTCAACAGGTCAGGCAACCGACTTGTATTCATCTTGCTTTTGCTATGACATATGAACTTGCATGAAGAAGTTTTAATCATCAAAAGATGTCCCTAGACTACATAGTGGTATTAATCCCCTGCAGTGCAATTATGAGACATTAAATTCATTACACATCAAGACAATTACAGAAACACATCCAACATTTCAGGAGTATGGGAAGACCAATCACAATTGTTTACTGATGTGTACAGAGAATAGGCACAGCTATTGCACAACACCCACAGAAGCAGAACTCATCATTATCTTTTAAACACACAGAGCTCCACAACTTTTGCTGAAGGAGAATTCTTTTGGCACAAAGAATAGATCTCACTTTCTTCTGGAGGGAAAGCCACAAGAACAACATTACTTACACAAAACTCTAGCAAATGCACGTGGCAAAAGTAAGAAGCATCTGTACAGTTAAATGCAGGTATTTGGTTAATCTAAGGCAGAACAAGCCACCTCTGTGTTTTAGTCTGTTCTTGTCTTGGGTTCCTCACTACAATAAATCTATTGAACCATTGCTCTTTTGGAAACATGACGCTAGTGAAAACAGAAAATTATCTCTCTGAAGAAGGAAGGAACCCACAGCTAAGGATAATTGGAAGGCCAAAAAATAAGAAAAATATAGGGATATATTTAAGCTTCAGGCATAAAACTTAATCTTTCCTCGCTTGGGAAAAATAGCAAGACATAGAATTAAACGGGCAAAAAATTCTGCCTCACATGCCTCAAGAACCTGCAGAAGTTGTCATCCCTCCTACTGCTGGTAGTAATATGACAATCTCCCTAGTATCGGCCTCTCTAGTCTGGAGAATCAGAGTATGACCCTCCACCACACCACCATACTTGGGCACACCTCCCATAATAGATGGCCACGATAAATGGCTGTCTTAACAACAGTCCATTCATTCAGTAAAATTTTGATGTTACCCAAAATTGTTAACGCTCATAATAGGCACAGGAAAGAAAAGAAATGAAACTCCATATGATTTCAAGGGTACTAATTTAAAGAATGTAGGCTAGCTCCTGGCAGTCAGGACAGCTTCTTGTAAAGTTCTGCTAGCTTATATGTCAAGGCTGTTTGTGCCTCTTAAACTTGCTCCTCTGTTTATGTTTCTGTACTTCAGAGGCATTAAGGTTCACAAGGTTCCTTAAACAGGTCACCTGTTCTCAACATTGGTCATTCTTTTTCTAGTCCTTATCACTCCTACTAGTCTTTCAGTTCCCTCTTGTGCCTTCATTATACAGACATTCTGTCTGTAAGCAATGCATGCTTAGTGGTAACTTTCAGTTTAAGAGTGAGAGACAAGGCCTCCAAAGGCTGCTAGGGCAATTACTCCAGATATCAAGCATCAGCATGTGTTAATTGTTTTTTAGACAACGTAGTATTTGCAAGGCCATAGGAGCAATTAAAGACTCTGTACCCTCATAAATTAGCTGAAGGGATGAAGACTAAAGGGATAGGGTAAGGCTGGTAGGGTTTTATTTTTTTCAATGGGTATGAAATTGTATCCTATGGAATAGGATACAATATAGAGGTGGCACCTGATAGTAAATGTAGAAGAGGAAAGAGAAGGATATTCCATGTGCCATACAAAAGCCACATGAGTAATTTTGGTTAAGTACCACATGCTCTTCTTTGAGCTCTAATTAAAAATTTTGATGTTACCAACCGCTGCTGAGTTACCAAGCTTGAACTCTTAGAGTCAGGTGTTGGACATCATTTCTGGTCCGTGGCAGTGGACCTGTACTTTGTCATCCTGCCAAGAGTGGGTTGGTCTCAGTAAACCACGTAGGGATTCAGAGGATAAGAAAGGGGGTGGTCATTTGGTTAAAATGCTCCCCCCTCCTCCCCCAAGAACAAGTTGCAAAACCTGTTAAGGGGGTTGTAAAGGGTTCAAAGGGACCCAAAGTGTTAGGGGTGAATACCTCTCAAGATTGGACACTGGAATTCTCCCTGCTGTTCCATCCTAAGGAGTCATGCAAAGACAGATCAGCTGCAAGGGGGTGGACTCTATAAACTTGAATACAAAAGGAAGCATGGGATGAAAGTGCTGACCTGGAACACAGAAGAACTAAATGTCACTCTCTGCTCTGCCATGAATTTTCAGTGTGACCATGTGCAAGACAGTCCATATATTCAGTATCAGTATGTCCAGAGGAAAACATACTGCTGCCTCACAGAGAGGTGGTGAAAATAAATTCATGAAGATCTGAAGGTCTTAAAAGCAGTAGTGGTGGCAGTCATATGAATAGATAGGTGGTCAGAGATCTGTTTATCCTGTATTTCTGTGGATCTAGTATAACATTCTTGATAGCAGTGGGAACTATTCTAGTGATTTAAATGGGCATTAGTGCCCTAAATGAACACTGGAAAAAACTAAGTGTAACCACCAGGAAAAATGACTACCATGCCTGCTTAATAGTTAACTGGTCTATGGCTGAAAAATCAATATAGTCTCATGGCTTTTGTTTTGTTATTTTAAAATACTATGGTCGTTACTCCAAAAACCTGAATTATTCTTTTCCCTACTGACTCATTTTTTTTATTATGGTTGTGGTGCTATTTTAAAATGATAGTGTTTTTATCTTAATATCAGTACACTTTGATCTTATAAAAAGGAGTTTCAGATCAGCACAGAGGTGAATAAATGCATTCCTGGACATATAAGTTCTGTTAGAGGCTTGCAGTGTTCAGTTTCCCTTCATCCCCTGCTACAAAGTGATGCTCAGCTGAATTATCTACTCAGTTTAAGAGAGAAATTGCTCAGAGGAGATTCTGATCTAAATTAGATGCATTCCTTTGACTAGAATTTTCTTAATATGCCCTGCAATCCATTTTTCAAATGCCAAAACATTACATTTCACAGCAGGCTTTAATAAAAGGTATTTTGCTATATGCACATTTCCTGTGGCAAATGCATTTTTTGAAATGTTCTTTCTTGAGAATTGCTCTGTTAGAAATTTTGATTTATCTGATAGAATAAAATTCTGTATGAAAAATGAGTCTTCACTGGAGGATTTTGGACCTAAATTTAGTATACATTACACTTAAAATCACATGTATATGTTTTAGAAGAGGGGTCTTTTTGGAGAGGGAGTGGAGCTTTGCTATAAAAACCCGATGTTAACTAAGGAATAAAATTTTGTAGCTCAGAGATAGAATGCCAGTTATGAGAAAAACCATTGGACTCTATTCCTACGGCTTCTATGGGCAATTTATATAGATTACGTTTCAAAACTAGTTTTACTGTAAGCCTGCTGTAGAAAGCACTGTACTTTGTTTTTGAATAGTTACCTTTTTTTTTTTTAGGATACTTATGTAATGTCCCAGTCAAATAGCTGTAGGCGATGCTTTCTTTTTCCCATTAGATGCAACAGATAACATTGAAAATACAGAAAAGATCTCTTAGACACACTGCACAGAAAATGACATTGTGTGCAGAGTTCTGCTGATGTTTTACAGAACTATAGCTTAAAAGTTTCAGCTAATGTGAGTAAAGCTATGTGTGGACATAATTCTTTTTAAAAAAACACTTTTTATTTGGGGAAAGAACAAAAAAGAAGGAAATATCACTCTAATTGCAGAATATATTACATATAGTACAAACAGACTAGTTACAGTCAGCATTCACTGTTTGGTTTTGGTAGTTCATGCTTTCCTTCATCTCTGAGCATTGCAAAGAGGCTTTCTAGGATTAAGGATTTCTGTGGTGGAATTTCTTTAAACAGGTGACTGTATGTAAAGTGCACTGACTCACACAACATGAGAAAGTGGTACTAGTCACTAATAGATTCATGTCTGTGAGGATGGATAGATGAACAGAGGGGAGTGAAACAGTTTTGAAACCACTTATGTTTTAGTGTTTCGGCTGTTCAGCAGCTGTTTTTTTGAGGGACTTACTATTCCTTCCTATAGCATTAGACATACCTATGTAGGGAAACTGTAGATAAAACATAGCTCAGGCTGATCTAGAAATTTCATAGATACACAAGGTCTGTTGTTCCAGGAAACAGAATTTTGCTTGTGAAAAGTGGAATTCACTGTCTAGTACCAAATATGCTTTAAGTACATCAGCCTTATTACTGTGCTTCTGTGAGGGCATAAGTTCAATCACATTTTTTTCAAGGCACTGAAACCTGGAAAGATGCACTTCAGTCCCAAGATAGGCTCAATCTGGCTTGTAAATAATAATAATAGTAAAAAAAAATTTCTTAAATTATCACTAAGCATTTTTTTTAAACAGAGCTTAAGGCAGCTTTAAAGTGTACTTTTTTGATAACTTTGACTGGACTATTCTTACCGAGATGGAAACTATTAGCGGGGATAATAAAATGTTAAAATTGGTCTGGGTATACTGATCTCCTCAAAATCAATCAGAAAGGGAAAGAAGAGCTTTTCTCAGCCACACAGTGTTTCCAGCAAGTTCTGTTTTTATTTCATTGCTAAAACAACAGATTGTTACTAACTTAAATGTCAGATGACACTACATCTGAAGAAAAAAAAGGAAAAAAGCCCTGCCAACACCACCCAGCAAGGCAGTGCTAGAGCGGTCATTAAGACTTCCTCAAAATAGCCGGTTAGAACAGAAACCTGAAGTAGCAGTAATCTTACCTTTAGTATACAAGATCCAAGGAGAGAAGATCACTGGCTCAAAACAGTGGAGGACTGAGAAAGTGCTCTGATCAGCTGCTGGTAGCATGCACTTGGCTTTTATGTGCAGGTGGGAGGAGCTGCTCCCTACGTAGGTGGGCAGTGAGGAGAGGAGGCAGACAGCCTTCAGAAGGCATTGTACAGTAGGGTTTTGCTCTTTGGGGGCAGAGGGAGGGGGGGAAAAGCAAGCTGATGGCATTTGCAGGAGAAGTGTCAGATTTATTTATAAGTCTTTTAATTATTCAGTTAACTAAAGATTTTTTTAGTATATTTGTTTCTCTAAACCTAGTGCATTATTCTAGTTCCAGTTATAATGCTACTAGGTCTTGCTTTGTCTTTTGCAAGGATTTTTACAGCAGTAAGATAATAATGCAAAGTAGTTACGAGAAGGGCTGATTTTTCTGTCCTAAGAAGGAATAGCTATGAAGAAGCAGCCTTTTGATCTTTAAAGGTGTCCAACTGAACTTCCTTTATATTTCAAATGTCTACGAGATTACCACTCCGGAGTAGTCCTGAGTTTCTCTTGTGCTGTGCTACCCAGCTTCTCCTAGATGCAGCTGTAACATGTTCCATCTACACACTGACTTTTGGGCAGTTTAGTTTAGAGCAGTTTTATTGTTCCCGAAGTTTGAGTTCTAAACAATTTTCCCAACTGGTATTCTCAAAAGGCAGATGTAGCCAAAAAGACAAACCAGTAGGAACACACATTCCTGGTGGTTTCTGTGTTAAATTATTCATTGTTCATTTTAACTCATTCACTACTTTTAGAGCACAGAAGAGTGGATGGCACAGTGTCTGGACACTGGCTCCTCCAGGTGAAACAGCCAGTTGTACCCAACTGGAATACACTGATTCTGTTTCTGCATAAATCCCTGCATGAGGGACCTGGACCTTGACTGGGACCTTTGGGTCTTACCGTAATACACGAGTAAAACCTGTGCTATATTGGAACATTAGTGAGTGGAGAAAGCCAGAAAGATAGAATAGGAAGGAGAGAAGAATGGTCTGAAATCAAGGGAAAGGCCAGAGGTGCAGTCTAATTAAAAACTGAGGAGGACCAGGCAGAAAAATGAGTGAGTTCTGTCTTGCTCAGTGCATACAAGTTCTGAGCTGGTGAGGAAAGAGAGGAGTAGCACATGTCCCCAGGGAACAGGAGAGAAAGAGGATCTGAATTCACAGAGGTAAGATGAGCAAGATTGTAGTGAAGGTGGTGGAGATCAGACATGATACGTATGACTTCTTGCACTAATGGGTCCAACTGACCACTAGATGAGGAGATACAGAATGCTTACAGAACCTGGATACTTCAGTCAGTATCCTGATTCTTTTCTTAGTGTTAGCCTCTTATGTTTGTATTTAGAGATCTAAATATATCTGAATTCTGACATACTTATGATGGGGAATGCAAGTGAAGTCTTAAGATGGATTCAGAGTATTGTTCACTTCTGTATCTGTCATCTTTTCTCTTGAGTACAATGAATTTATTTAGAAAAAGGAAGAAGTATTGAATGACTGAGGTGATCAGGACAAATTCAGTTGCGTGCATCTTGCTTTTGTCTTTTTAGTCAGGTGGGGCTTAGAAATCAAGCCTCCGTCAACTTGGATATCAGTGTTATGTGGCAGTTAGCTGCATTACCTTGGTGATATAGCCTCTGGGTGATGTAGCATCTTCAAGCTGAAAGGGACTGTGCAGATTGCTACCATTTCTTACAAGTATTGGGTTGCTGTTGGATAGCACAATTTCTACCTTCTTTCAACTAATCGTAAACAAAAATTATGTTTTTTTTTAATTCCTGTAGCAAGCAATATGTTTTTGCAGGTCTCATAAGAGTTGAGTTTTCTGCTCTGAGGAGATTACAGTGTGATTTTAGGCAGGCTACGCTAAGTAATGAGAACATAGGAAGGAACAGAGTCAGTAAAGGTACAAGCTACTGTGATAAGTTTATGTAATTAGTTCAGTTATGGGCACATCATGATGGCTCAGTTGATTAGATGATGCTCATAAACTGGAATTCTACTCAGCTAATGTCTAAACAATCAGATGGCTTTGTACCTACAGAAATCTAGGTCAAGATTTTCAGAAATTGGAGAGTAAATAGGTGCCCAAGTTCTTACTTAATGACTAAACTGTTCTTATTATCTCAAAATTGCCAAGCTTTCTGTAGGTCCCTTTTAAAACCAGTGTATGCTTCTGTAAGCTCAGTACTTTTTAAAGATCAAGCTATTTCTTTTCTTGGAAAACAAAGTTTGAATGTAGAGGAGTAGCTTTAGGTTGATTTTTTTTTTCTTGTTTTTGTTTTTTTTTAGCTCTTCAAATGCTAAGTGCCATTTCACTTCTCAAAAGTGAGTCAGTACTCAAGTGGGCTCAGTGTAAATCCTTCATACTCTGTTGGTTGTTCCGCATTGATCATGTGTCCTACTGTACTGCAGACTCAAGTGTAGCCTTATTTTTTTTTTATACCTCGAGAACATAAGAATTAAAGATTTTCTTTAGTTCTTTCCTTCAGGGAACATTTACAAACATTAAATTAACCTACTAACACATAAGATAGATCAGAAGCATTATACTGATAGTGATGATTATTAAAGCATCATAATTGTTATAGGTAAACGTGACAAATTGACAACCACTGGGGCCAGGTTGCATAAATTCCAATTTATAAAATAATTGAGCAAGTCACAAGTAAGCAAAACAGCGCTGGGCGGCCGGGGGGAGTCTCCTGCTCCACCAACGGCGCGCACAACCCCCCTCACAGTCTCCCTATATGCGATTCCAGTTCCGGGTATACGGGGCACCTCCTGTAACTTCTGCGGTTGCGCCGGCTGTTGCTAGGGGGTCTTCTTCAGCCCTCTGGTGGTCGTGGGGATGAAGGCTGGAGTCTTCCTCTGCATTGTGTGCCATATTAGGCTATCTAAACTAACATTGCCGCTTTGCTAGCTCAGCTCAATTTTCTCAGGCGGGGTACATGCCCCCCACCACAGGCTGTAGGATGTTCCCACAGATGTTCCCAAGGCTGTTTCTCGCTGATGTAACAAATTAGTACATACCACAATACAAGATGTTCCCAAGGCTGTTTCTCACTTTGATGCAACAAATTAGCACATATCACAATCATGATCTAATTATATGGCAGATTACCTGATGAGACTAGAGTGTTGGGCACAGTCTTTGATATTCTAGTCACTGCATCACTTATCTTCCCTAATGAGATTTTTAATAGATGAAAACTTTACCAAAGATATCTGTGGGAAATTCAATTCAGGTTGTCACATGATTAACTGAATTTCAGGGCACACACTGCCGGGCTGGACAGTAAATACACTATGGACATGTGGCAGGAAAGGTTTTGTTCCTATGCTCAGAAGCAGTGTCCAACCTTTCTAAAACTGTCAGTTCCCGTCTACCTTTTAAAGATAAAATTATCCTTCCAAGAGTCATTTGAGTGTTCCAGCCCTCATTCTCTTTTCTTGACCCAAAATGTCTGGATTGGTTTGCCATGAGTTTCCAAGAATTGTTTGAAGCAGCTTAAACTTTCAGCACATCCAAAATCTGTAATGGGTACTTGCATTATTTGATAGTAGGGCTACATCTGAGTGCAGAGTAGAATGGCTAATAAGGGAATCGGCTTCGTGAAAGTAGCTTAGACTTGGAGAGATCATTTTGCCACACTTTTGGCTCAGCTAAGGACTACTGTATTTATTCTGTGCCAGTGATGCTTCAGAGAGCAAGAAGACCATCTGGCAGAATTTGTCTAACCCTTTTATTGTGGCTCCCTGTAATGCTCTATACAAAATCTCCTGAAATCCACTACGATTCATTAAGGGACTCTGAACTTTTCCATGGAGGGTTAGAGTGCCTTGGCACTTTCTTACCATTCAGGAGATTTGGCAGTGATGCTACAACAGGATTCCCCTAGCCAGCCTTTGTAGATGTCTTACAGCAGAAGTGTTACTACATAGAGTGCTGGTATACCCAACAGTATCCATGTGGCATGTGGTGATTATGAACCAGGTCACAGTTTGCTAATGGGGACAGAAATATGATGGTAATTGCTACGTTTTTACAGTCATGTTAAACATATTTGCTCCTTAGTCTTTCTGTTAAATTAAATTTGCTCTAGCCTACAAAATGTATGGCAAAGAACAATTATTAACAGAGGTGGCATCATCCTTAAAATACAAGTAAAAACTATAGCTGTATAAACGTTGAGGCAATTCACTGTGGATCTTTTAAATGCAGGTATACCATAAATTCCTGAATTTATTCCAATAAAGGAGCTAGGTATTATTCACAGTTTGCCCTGAATGTAACTCAGCTAAAATAAATGGGACTGAATGTGATGGCTGTGAATGCAGAAAGAATTAACCTGAATGGATGGGAGGATAACCCTTCAGGAATAAATGCTGTTTTCTATAGCATCACACCAACAGCTTAGGTAGGTGGCTACTTGTTGTTTAGATGTGTTATCAAAGGAGGAGGATCCCCAGACAGTTAGATGGCATTGTGATGGCAGACGATTCTCCATCAAGATCAAGAGGTCTACATTTTTTAAATACAAACCAGATACAATTAGAGAGACTTTCCAGTGTAGAGCAGGATAATACTGGCAATAGTAACTTCATGAGGTAACAGTTAACTTTTCCAACTTTCAGCCATAATTTTAACAATGCCATAATTAAAAAAAGAGGAAGACATTTCAGAGTTTTTCATGACTTCTGTTGATATAAAAATATTCTGACAGCCTACAGGTGAATTTTTGTTAACCTATGCAACTCTCATGGAAATTGATTCTTCTTTTCATTTTATTTGACAGTAGGACCAAAGACATTAATGATTTCTCCACTCAAGCAAAAGTATATTTTAGTAACCTATGGTTTCAGGTAACATTCGATTTTCTATTGTGCTTCCCATCATTGTAAGTTCTACCCAAAGTTCTTCTAGCAAATTTGCCATTTAAAGGATTAAATGCTACAATGCTGCAGTTTGCGTACAGCATTGTTTTTTTAACGGTAAAGATTCACAAACCTAGAGGGGAGAATAAGGGAAGAGAGTAAACAGTTCTCAAAGTGCCAGTTCAATTTATTTTGTTTCCTCCACGTGTCACTGTGTCCTGGAGAGAATCTGTTAGATTGTTCCCTGTTAGGTTTGCATCTGTAGATTAGGGCCAGTCAGATGGTGTGTCTAGAAAACCACTGTATGCCAATGCAAAAGAGGATACAAAATCAAGATATGTTTTGGAAGTGCAGATCTTGTGTTGTAGATAACCATACACCGAGGTCTCCATGCGAGTGTGGAGGAAGCACATTTAAAAAATATCTGCCTACCTCAGGCAACATTTTCTCCTATAGGACAAGATTCATGCTTTAGCATGTGACATGGTAGAGGCAGAACTGGAAAGAGTTGATATGGAACATATTGTAGCCATAGCTGATGACATTTTGCATCTATCTTGCCTGTGCTGATCCTGTTTAGTATTGTCTCCAGCAATGAAAGAAAGGAATGAAGTCCAAAGCTGCTAGTATAGGATCAACCCATTCACATACTATATTTTTTGCATTGCCTACAATTGTTTGCATTATTTATGTCCTATATTTACTGCCTTCCTATAGCTGTGTATCAGCTTTGGAACTTCCAGTGGGATGCGCTGGTTGAAGTTGATGGCAACCATATTAGAACAGAAGTAAGGTACTTCCTGTTAACAGAGAGTGTCTTCCAATCTTAAAAACTCGCTGCTTTTTAGAATGGTTATGATACAGTGTAAACCAAATTTAACACACAAAGGCTAGGGAGTGTTTGGCCGAGGAGCAGCTGTGCTGAAAAGAACAGGAGAGCCTTGATAGCTAACAAGTGGCATGACTTTAGGCAGCAGTGGACCCTGGCAGCAAAGAAGGCCAATAGCATGCTCAGTTGTATGAACAAGAGCACTCAGCACTCATTAGACCATATTTAGAATAGTGTCCAGTTTTGGGCCCCCCAATGCATGAGAAACATTGATAAACTGGAGCGAGTCCAGCAGAGAGCCACCGAGACAGCCCTGGAGGCTGGAACACTTGTGCTGTGAGGAGAGGCTAAGGGACGGGGCTTGTTCAGCCTGGAGAAAAGACGGCTTCGGGGGCATCTAACAGCATCCCCCCAGGACCTATGTGGAGGTTACCAAGAGTATGGGGTGAGGCTCTTCACAGCAATGCATGATGGGATGACAGGAGACAACAGGCATAAGGTGAAACAAGAAAGGTTCAGACTGGATGTAAGGAAAAACCTTTTCCCCATGAGGACAGTGAGGTGGTGGAGCCGGTTGCCCAGCGAGGCTGTGCAGGCTCCATCCTTGGAAGTTTTCCAGACCTGACTGGATAAAGCCTTGAGCAGCCTGGTCTGACCTCAGCTGACTCTGCTTCAAGCAGGGGGTTGAACTAGAGACCTCCTGAGGTCCCTTCCTGCCTGAGGTATTCTGTGATCCTATGATATAGGACAAAAATAATGAGTGAGGTTTCTTAGCCGATGTTATGCAAGAGTTCACATTAGTTGGTTTTCAGTTCACATGCATTTAAGAGATTGGGCATTTAAGAGATTAAGGGCATTGGCCCAGTGGATGATTGAAGTTGCTATCAAGTGCCCATGTGTTCAAAGCTAGAATGTTTGTGCATTTCTGAAAAATAACCAAGATTACAAATGGAATTCTTAATTTGTAGCATACGATTGGGGATTAAATAATACTTGTCTTCAGTTCCACCAGATTGTGCTTGGTGGCAGTATTATGCATCTGTGTGGTTTTGAGTATTTTTCTCTGACTTAAACAAGTTTCCTGAAAGTTTATTTAATGAAGCCAAGTGGCACACATTTTGACTGTAATATATATTCTTTTAAATCTCTTTGCCAAAAGATTATATAGTGTTTTTTATTTTAGAAAACTAATTTGTGCTCTGTTTCAAATGAAGTATATCATCCTCAGGAAAATATATTTCTGATCAAAGGAAATATTTGCCCCAGAGACATTGAAGTTAAAAAGGGAGTGAAAGAGTATTTGAAGAAAAATGTTGGTGTCTACTAAGCCATCTCTACTACACAGCCCTCAAGCCTTCTTTCATAGATATTGCTCACTTCCTCGCTACATGTTTCTTAGTTTCCAAGTAATACATTTTTTATGCTACCTTGCTTACATCATTGTCTATTAATAAGTTCTTTCCTTTTCTCTGCAAAAAAGCCCTATGAAGACAAGATTAAAGTATTTACCTTCATTAATTTCAAACAGCCTAGTACTACGAGAAAATCACTAAACCATAGGAATTTGACCCCAAACATCATAACAGGTTTTTCTTCAGGACATATCTTTATTGCATATTTGGTCATTGGCAAAATTATTTTTAAAGCATAATGAGTGAGAATTTTTTTGAAATTTAAAATGTACATAAATTGTACTACAACTGGACCTGTGGAAACGTTGCAGAGAACACCTAAAATACATATTATAATGACAACCCACATTTTCTTCAAATTTTACTATTAAAAGGCAAGGGAGGACCTAACTATTTATCCTAACTCATGAGAATATTGTGTGAAGAAAGCAGGCCAGCTTCTGCTCTTAATGGTACCATGCCAAAACAGGAGTGAGAGAACAGATGTGACTAACAATGCTCACACAGACTTCAGTGGAGTTGCATTTCAATCCTTCAGTGATTTTTCCAGGTTTCTTTTTTCGATATACTTGATCACAGCACAGCTTATGGGGTGTTTAGCAAAGAAAGCCTGTCACCTCAATGCTGTTTGCAAGTGTTTCATGGCTTCCATTTATTTTATTATATATAAAGCTTTGAGCAAGTGGTCTTCCTCTATTGATTTTGGTTCACAATTCAATGTTTCCATTACACTGTTTTAATGTAGACATTAAACCTTACTAACTTGTTCCCAGAAACCATAGACTAAGATCAAGTAAGTTAAGGAATACCGCAATTACTTCATAGACTTCTTTGGTTTTCTTCTTTTTTGAAACAAAGAACTTTAATGAACTTCCAAAAGAGCAATAAAATCTGGAAACAAGTCCTCTGAACACTCATTAGCATGATGATTAAGAAGACATTTGAGTGCTCTGTCCAGCTTGTGTCTCAGATCTTTCGTAGAAAAACACTGAAAAATCATTACAACAGGACAGCATTAAATTAAAGAATGTTCTGAGATGGATGAAAACTTTTTCTCACTTTGTTAGTGAACAGATACTACACTCAAGTAAATTTCAGTGTGTTTAAGTTTTTTTTAAAGTATTAGTCTATTAGTGAGCGATTTGCTTGCCACTGTGTTCATTAAGAGGAAGAAAGGAATACAAAATTATTGTTTCAAGACACTTGAGCTGTTTTGGCTCCGTTCCCAAAGTAGTACTTTGCTCTTTGCTTTTTCTGCTTTTTTCTGGTGTTTCCTCTGGAAAAAGTTTTCCTTTGAACTTTCAAAATGTTACCTTGAAAAAATGAGTAGAAAATAATCATTGCTATGTATTATATTCTGGAGAGTCAAGGGCCTTTTCCTAACTGTGGTAATTCAGTTAAGACAACCTTTGGAAGACAGTTATAATTTCCTTGATTTTATTGACTTGTCTCTCCTTTGCATAGTGGACACACTGTCATGGTGTTACTCTTCTCCTGTTAAAACTAGAGAAATTAGATTAATATTGGCTATTTCTTGAAATTCCGCCCAAAGCTTTAGAAGCCTTTGTTAATGCACTGTAGTGCAGCAAGTCATGCTTGACAAATGAATGACAAGAGAGTAAACTCACCATGTACTTAGCAGAGATCTGTTGCATTTTGGATGATACTGGTAAACTGGTTTTTCATTTCTATGTCTCTTGGATAGATTTTAGTGGCAACCCACCAACCCACTTGCAGAAAGGCTTTTCCTATTTTCCTCATGTCTGATCCCCCTTTGGCCTATATGTCAGAGGAGATTCTGTAAAAGGGCAGAATACTGGATGTGACTGATCAGAGAATTCTGTTCCTGTAGAGTCTTGTATAAGTGTCAGAGGGGTGAAGTGTTCAAAACTGTCATATCTTTGTAATAGAACTTGTTCTTCCACTACAGGAGAAGAAGAAAAGTAGTACTACTAGTAAAGACTGTATTCTCCCGTGGGAGATTCATAGACCTCTGCTGTAAATCATTGAGCTAAATGTGGCTTTCTTGCACTGGCATACTTTTAGGCTGTTTATCAAACTGCTTATAGTCCAGTTTTCAAGTCAGTATTCAATGTTATAAATTTTAGAAGTTAAAGACCACTTGACATTGTTATATTCCTGAGAGGGCTCAGTTCAGGGTTGTTTACTTTACACAAGTACAAGAACCCTTGTAGCTAGGGTCTGTCATTCACCCAGTTACAACAAGAACTACTGAAACTTCTCCTCTGAGCGTAGCATGTTATGTGAAAGCCTTTCTGCTCCATACAAATGCAAAGGCACTTCATATCTTTAAGCATTTATTTCTATTTATGTTGGACTGGAAGGAGTGTCCAACTGTTACTTTTTCTCAAACAGTTTAATGTTTGTGTGTTACTGTTAACATTTGAATAAGCGCTAAGCCAAAATCATTTTATCCCACAGGCCTTGGACAAAGTTTGTGCCAATTAAAGAAGCATTTTATTTGTTTTTTTTTCTTTAATAAATAGAATCGGCTCCCTGTAGCTCTATTGGGCTTCTCAGCAACAATTCTAGAGCAATTCTTCCCGAAGTCCCTTAGAAATGAACTGTCAGACACACATAGTTGACTATGGAGTGAAGTAAACTGTGAATTCACTGCAAATCAGCTGCTGTTTGGTAGCTCCTATCTGCATATTCTTACCATGCAGCAAAGGTGAAGTAACTGAATTGCGAACCACTAAAGGAAGAGGAATTTACTGTGAAACAGCTGACAGACTTGTTATCCTACATTGACTTATTCCTGTGTCCTTGGCAGTATTTATCTCATGTGTTTTGTCTGATAGAGCTTATCTGACTGCTCCAGAGAAATATGGGGTGTAAGTCCTGTGTTTAGTTTTTGGATAGCCATCTGAAGTCAGAGATTTGTACCATCTGATTCAGGAACAATGGGAATAGACTTTCTCACAGGATTCTCTGTACTTTTCTAGGGACAGAGGAAATACCATCACTGTAGCCTTTCTTAGGCTTTTAGGATGTGTGGTTTTGGATGAGGAGGCAATTGTCATATGTACTTTGTTAATGATTTGGAACCTTCAGCTGGCTTTCCCCATAATTCTTCTTTAAGAACACTTTTGTAATTGAAGTTGTTTGCTGAGTCTTATGGAAGCAGGAAAATCGTGGCAGAGTAAGCCTGCACTGTGCTATTCTGATATTTGCATCTTGGAATGCTGCACTGATGGAAGAATATACAGACATTATCCTACTGCTCTCGTGCTGGATGATTTAGGATATATTTCTAAATTACAGGCAGGTGGTCTGAAGCAAATAAAGTTTTTTAGCCTTTCTGTAATTATAGCAAACAAAATAAATGAAAATGGGAAAAAGTTGCAGGCAGCTTGAAGGTTAGATAACTAGAGTGTCTTGCAAGTCTGGACTCAGTGCTTTTTGAAGGGAATTTAGTTTTTGCACAGTTTGTTTCAGCTTTCTTTTAAATTTTCTTAAAGTTACCTTTTTGTCTTATATTTTCTATTCCAATTCCCTCACCCCTATGTCCTCTGTTCAGCAAAAAAAACAAAAAAAACAAAAAAAACCAACCCTCTTCTGTAATACAGGCAAAGAAGTAGTAGAGTACCTGCAATCACCGCTGTGTGGTAATAGCTGGCAAAAAATGATTTTATTTTTTTTTAATGGTAGTGTGTTCAAGGCCTTGTTGTGAAAAGGACCAGTTTCCATCAGGCCTCTCCAACAATGTCTTTGTATGGCAACTGTATGATTCTGGAACAGCAAATTCCAGGGTGAAGCTCATAAGAACTGGAGAAGAAGTGGACTTGATCAAAGCTTCTGATTGTGGAGTAATCTACAGAAAGAGATAAAACAGAGCCAACATCAGATTACACTACAGAAATTTGCAGATCCTATTATTCCTGCCATAATTTTTTTTTTTTTTTTAAAGCTCACAATTTTCCAAGAAACACCTTGTGCTTATTTTCTGTAAATAAGGTCCCTACAATGGGTCTCAGGCTGGATGCTGAAATTGCTAAATGTTTCAGAAATCTTGGCTAACAAATTTATAGNAAAAAAAAAAAAAAAAAAAAGCCAAACTAATAAAAAGGCAAGTCGTGGAGAGGCAATGTGCAGAACTCACCTTTGTATTCTCTGCAAGTAAAACTGATCCAGTCAAAATCACTGTATAATATTTAGTTTCTCTAATTATTCTATCAAAAAACCTGTCATCGATATATATGTATAATCTTTCTTGTCAAAGTAGAAATCCTCATGGGAACATCTGAGCTCATGTTACTTCAGCATATTTTCTTTCCAACCTGTGAGAAGCAGGAAATAGGAGGATCCTCAAGAGATTTTTTTTTCTTGTTTGACTTAACTTTTGAGCTTTAGGAATGGGCACAATGTATTCTGAGTGTTACTGACTGGTGGAGGTACTTCCAGCATACATATTAATTTATTTACTTAAAACAAGAGCAGGAACCAGTCACGATCTGTAGGTTGGCTAGTAAGTTAAATGGGAATGCAGTTATATTTGGAATTGTTGTTTTAAAATATGTGCACTGGCTACAGAAGGAGGATCGAGGGCATTTACTGAACATAAACATTTAATGTTCTTGATGCTCTAAAATAACATTTCATGGCATAATATTTTCCACATTTCTAAAGACAATCGAGAGTAAATTATAATATTATGTATGAGGAAAGAATCTGTGATTTTTTTTTAATGAGAATGAGCTTTAGTTTGAGTATTGCTTCTGTGTAATTATTTGATTTAGCAGTGGTGTGTATGTATGTGTGTGTGTATATATGCACATACCTATATACATATATACACATACATACCCAGCTGCCCTGTACTGAGTTGATGCAGAATAGCTTAATAGTGAATCATAAGGGCGATGGCTCATAGCTCATGCTAATTTACTTTCTAAGCTAAGTGTCAAAGACACTGGTATTTTTTAGGTTGAGGGTCTGAATGCTTGCTCCACAACTGCCATAGAAACTGGCATTGGCTGCCGTGTGTGCTGTGGTGATATGGGTTCAATGCATTTCTTCATTGCATTTTATTTATAAATGGCCATTCAGTTGGTTCCTAAAATACAGGTTGAATAAACCAAAGGCGTAGCAATTACAGACATTCAGAGGAAGGAACATTCTTTCTTTAAACTGAAAAATTCTGGCTTTCACTGTCTGTATATTTGGAACACCTTCTTCACTCTGGTCACATTTGTTTGTTCACCTAACACATGGTCCTTTAGAGCCGGACAACTTCTACAAAAAGGTGTCCTACTACACATACAAATATTCATACTCTGCTTAGCGCTGACAAGGACCAATTTTAGGCATCCTGCTTCAAGAAAGATGTGTGCTAATGGGAGACAATTCAGAATATAGCAAGGAGAATGATCAGAGATCTACAACTTCTGGCCTACAAAGAAATGTGGAAGAGTTTGGGTTGTTTAGTTGAAAGAGGAGAAGATTCAGGGGGAACATAAACAGTCTTCAAAAATACGTGAAAGGACATTGCAAAGAGGAAGAGGCAAACCAATAGATGTCAAAATTTGGAGCCACGAAGAGTAAGAGTTCACTATCATATAAAAATTTTTATTTGCAGGAGGATCTCAATCAGTCTGTGATTAGTTTGTTTACATTAGAACATTTGTACAGCCAACTTGAAAGACTTCTGTGTTGCATTGGGAGTTATCCAGACAGTGTGAGAAACAGTACCAAGCACTTTAAATGACTGATCACATGCTTTGAATAGCAAATACTTGAAGCCATTGTTACAGTGAAAAATTTGTGAGCAATATCTGAAGTAGAATATGTTCACATAAAAAGTTACTTGAATAATTTTGAAGGCTGAAAGTCTGCGATTGATTCTGACCTAAAAGGGGCTAAATTATTCCCACAAACTGCCCAGCTTTACTCAATATTCATTTTCACTTTTGAATAATTCAGGATTACTATTTCTGGGTTTTCCCCTGTATTCAAACTTTGTTTCAGATTATTTCCTCTAGCAGTATTAGCTTGCATTAATTTTTTTTTTTAATTTTCTATAGATGTTTCCAGTCTCCCTTGTCTATATATATCTCACTCCTTATTGGTAGAAATGTTAATAAAGGGCTAGGTATTGCTTGGAAAAAGTAAATATATGCTAAAGATCTTTCCCAGATTATGTCTTAAGGTGCTTCAGAAACATTGGCCCACTTAAAATTATCTTTCAACATCACAGAAATCAGGTAGATCCCAGAAAACTGGGAAACAATTATTGTGGCAATTTCCAAATGTCTCCTTCTACATTTCAGTTTCCATCCTCTTTCTGAAACAATTTCAACAGACATTGACCCTCCCCTAAAATGTAATTCATGTCCCTATTACGTTGATAGAATAAATATTATGGGAGAAAATTGCTAGACTTCTAGACAGAAACTTTGATTCAAATGATGGCACATTGCCGCTGCTAATAAGAGAAGAAAGCAGGCTTAGTATATGAATCCTGTGTCTTTGTAACTAATGTGAAGACTTTCACTAGGTGATTGGCATACTGCAAATCTAGGGTTTTCACATATGACACTAATTCCCAAATTCTGAGGAATCTGAATTCATGGTCAATATCAGAAGGTTGTAAACAATTCCCAAAAAATTACTGCATTTGTTTTTGAAACATTTTCCAGTACTATGTCATTTTGTAGAATAAAGTTAATGATAAGCACCTGCAGCTCAGAGATAAAGAGTGTGTGTGTGTGTGAGTGTGTGTGTGTGTGTGTGTGTTTGTGTGTGTAAGTGTAATGACTTGTAGAAATGTCTTAGCAGAACAGTATAAGTTAGAGAACTTATTTAACCTATCCGGTGGTTTATCTGTTGCTTGCACAGTAGCAAGGTTTTCAGACATTAGCAAGTGAAATGATTTTTTAAAAAGTGAAAATTGTTGCACGTGTATTCATGCTTAAAGATGAGTCTGGACTATAATCTACATCCCAATTCATGTTCAGGTTAAGCGTGTTTTGAGGTATCTTTGAAGTTTCAGTTGGATCTGTAATTGAATTTTCTATTGACATAACTGATTCTTTGCCTTTTTATTAGAGCGAGGTGATATACACTCAGAAGAAAATGGATAGCAAATGAAATTAGCATAAATACAATTAAGCAAACAACATAGAATCATTGAAAAGAAAGAATTGGGCCTGGGATTTTTTTCTCTTACCTCTCCAGGGTGGTGATGGGGAGGGCTCTTCTACACTGCTGTGAGTTAAAAGAATTGTGTATCGCACTGGGCGAAGGGAGGTGCATGGACTGTCCAGAAGGGTTGCATGTCTGGTTCTGTGGGAATGAACCTCTTTCTGAATACCCAGAAGGTGTCTCTGCAAAGGGATAAAGGGAGGCAAAGAGAGAACATTGCATGCTATAGGCTTTTTGGGGCCAACAAAGGCTCAAGTGCAAATGTAGCTTATTACTCAACATAGGAGGGTTACTATAACTGAAAGTTACAATTCTAGATAGTTTAAAAGGGTAGAAGGGCAGGGAGCTAATTTCTTTAACTGAAGCAATTCTTCTCCGGTGGAAGAATTTTTCATTCAAAATACAAGGAGAGGGGGGTGGTGAATAAATTAGCAAAAAATGATGAAAGCAATGTTAAATCTAGAATCTGTAATTAAGAGATAGCTGAATAAATGTCAGGAAAAAGGCTGATAAATCCATTGGTCTGTCCATCCATTCATTCTTTCTCTCTCTTCTTCTCTCTGTTACTCTCTTTTCCTCTCTCTTTACAGAGTTATCTTGTCATGTCTGACAGTTGTCTTGTCATATCTGAGAACACAACAGAAATATTGTGCTTCCCATTTTGTCGCAGGCTACTTTCAAGAATTTGTGTGGTCCTTCTCTAGTGACTGTTATGAATGCTCAGAAGTTTGTTGTTTTTTTAAATTGTGTTTGAATTCTTTTTGGACAATAGCAAGGTGCAATCCGGACTAACTTCCTAAGGTGTATGAAATAGTGGTTAAATGGGGGGAAGAGAGGAAAAAATGTTTTTTTTTCTCTAAAAAGTGCCATGCAAGCATGGGCCAGGTCTGCTTGTATGCCCCCAGGTATACAAGGGGGCTTTATTTGCATGGAGACCTGACAAATATCTTATTAGTCTACTTTCTCAGGCTGTCAATGAGCAGAACATCTGGTGCTTTCTGTTGTGAATTCAATTCTGTTGTGATGCTTGCTCATCAGAATCTGATGATATTTGTCTGGCTATTTTCAAAAAGTATATTAGATAATTTTTTTTGCAACCTTTGTTTTTATTTGATCCCAAATGCTGCTATTACAGTACTGCTATCTTCCTGCAACTTGCTCTCATGATTTTTCTCATACCTTTTTCTGTGCTCTGCACAGACTTCTTACCTGACTACCCATTTTTCATCTCTTTCTCTACAGTCAAGTTCTGTTTGCACCTGTTACAGACTTCAGTCTAATTCTGCAATGCTGTCTGTTGCTTGGGCTCCCACTTATCTCAATAAATAAAGAAAACTGTAAGAAAGCGTTTCTGCTGTTATGACTGGCAGAACTTCATCAATTTACACCAGTGAGCTTCTAGCACATGATGTTTGTACTTACTGAAACAGTTTTTGTTTTTCCCAAATGCTTTTAACTTTTCGTATTTAGCATCAGAACCACCCAAAGAATTTGAATTTGAACTGCAACAGCGGTAACTGACAGCTCTGCCTTAGAGGTGCCTAGTGTGCTGGATGTTTTAAAAAAATGTTAATGCAGTAAGTTTGAAGAAACTACAGTAATACTGAATATATAAATCTTTGAAAAGATTTATGACTGTGCTACATAAGATTCCTTAAAAAAGTATCAATAAGTGTGAATTTCTTAGCATTTCTTCTGTTACTTGTACTTTTTTGCCATATTGAATAAACATTATCAGCGCAATTGTGCACTGCTTTTGTTATAGACCCTTGGAATTTAGAAGGTAGTCTTGCTTCTTTTTTTTATTTTACGACAAATCATATATCCTATTGAAGCTTTGGTGTTGCATCTGTGCAACTGAATCCGGAATATATGTGTATGCTTTTTAAACTAATGAATAATCAATTCTGTAAGACAAACTTCATATATGGAACAGCTACTTTGATATGTAATCCCTGTACTGTTTAACAAAAAAAATGTGAGGACCTTTAGATGATGGAGATTTATCAAGAGGGCCATGAGGATGTAGGCCCCGTATTAGTTCCATTCAGTGCAGGGCACACCCTGAAGGTCACATTTGCACAGCATTTATAACTTTGATCATGACTATACCCGGCTGCTGTAAAGACTGTTTTCTTTGGAGATGCAGGAAAATCCTCGGTTATTCAAAAGATCTGCTGAACAAGGTAAGAATGACAATACCAGGCTAACATCAGAAGTCCATCTAGCCCAATAACCTGTTTCCAGCAACAGTCCTGCAGCAGCAAGTTGTTGGAGAAGAGTGTAAGAACAGGACAGGCACCTGCAGTATTCCCCAAGCATCGTGTGGAAGCCTTCAGGAACTTGTACCTCAGAGCCTTCCTGAGCCAGTGGGTTGTTTCAGTACTTAGTTCTTGATATGTTTTTCTTCTGTGAATTTATCTAGTTACTTCTTGAACCTGTAAAAACTTTTAGCATCCTGTGCCAAGGAGTCTCATGAATTGAGCATATATTTTATTAAGAGCCACTTAACTTTTGTCTTTTTTGAACTTTCCATCTGCAGATTTCATATGTCCCCTAGTCCTTGTATGGAAGAGACAATGAAAAGGAATCATAATTTCCCTGTGACAGTTGTGATTTTGTAGACCTGTAATATATACCCTCTCTCAGCTGTCTCTTTTCCAGAGAATATCTGTGGGCCTTATCCAATACCCACTGCTGTCCTTGGGAAGTATCCTGGTCTGTGAATGGAAGTGCAGAGTATCTGACTGCAATCAGAATTGTAAGGTTTGTGAAATGGCCATGTATTCTGACTTCAACCTGAAGTTTGTGTTTGTAAACAGTGATATATATAGAAGCTTGACTTCAAGCAGGGTACCAGTTGGCAAAACAAACACTGAGTCAGTTAATTCATCCATATATAGTTTTGTGTGTTATTGGAAAGGCTTATAGAGGGGAAAAACTCAGCGGAGTACAGTCATTCCTGACCATCAGGCTAGTCAGGAGGAACAGTACACTGGGATTCTTATTATAAAAACAAACATACACAAAAATACACACATGCAAGCATTTAGTGTAAGAAAAGCCCAGGCAAGAATCTTAAAAATGTGTTTATGGAATCATTACAGTAATGAAAATGTCACTGAAAATATAGTTAAGCCAATGAGTATTTATGAGAGAGAAAACCACCGTGCTTCTGTCTGTTTCAGGCTTTTGCAGAGTTTCTATCACAACTGTAGTGCACTTAGACCTAGATAGGGATGCTGGCTGTTGAGTCTGAACCACAAAGTTGAGCATGTAAGGAAATGGTCCTTAGGGGCAAAATCATATTATTAGTAGAAGTATGATGTAATATTGTGGCACAGTTACAAGATAAACTGTGCTTTACACTTGTTTGAACGTACCCTGGCTTCTCGCTGAACCTCACTCTGGACCGACCATGCATCCCAGTTGCTCTGGGACTGGGGGTCACAGGGCAGCCTTTCCCTGCCCTTGTTTCCCAGCTGTATTGGCTCATTCAGTTTGGCACCTGTGAGCCCCTTCACTGTGGGAGGAGGGAAGGTCTGTAACTGGGGATTTGGAAATGGTCTTTGTTTTATCCATTTGACCCATGTGTAGGAAAAACAGTAGAAACAGTAAGAAGCTCATCTGCTTGTCTCTGTCTTGTATCTTCAGCTTTCCTTACCTGCACTGTAAGTCCTGTTCACTGCAGAGATTATGATGTGGGACATGCTCTTCCTGTCAATTTAAATTTCTGTCAGGCTGATTCCCTTCATCTATGCTGAGCCACATTTTCCTAGCCCCAGTACAACAAATTGCTGTAAATGGCTAGAGGAGAAAGATCACCTCTTTTTTTGTGTCCCAGTGCCAGAAGTGCCACCAACAGCAGGTCCTGAGCTGATCCTTCTTGCAGAAAGACTCGCTAGTCACTCTGTGTCTTCTAGTTGAGGGCTAAAATACTCTGGACTTTCTACTTTATTGGTCCAAAACAGCCTACAGCAGAAGATTTTACAGGCAGAGTGTTTATAAAACACAGGAGAAGACTGAGTGGCACTTAAATTTTTAGAAGATTCTTGAAAGCTGGTGTCTTTTGCACAGTCAAAGTAAATTTGAATTATGCTGTATGCGACTATGTAGCTGAAACGGCTAGGGACAAAAATGTGATATAAGGTCTACATGTTCAGCCTAGAGAGTTACAAATACTTTCCAAGGGCATGTGATTTTCCTTTTTTTTTTTTTTTTTTTAAGTGGGTTGATCAGATTGTGAAACTTCCTTTTCTTGAAACATAGAATTGCAATATGGTGATGGATGTGGAAGAGGTCTGTTCCTCTGGGCAGTTTCTGTCTTGATAGCTGGACATTGATTCAGGCTGTTCCCATGCACAGTAAACCCTCTCTGAGTGAAAACATCTGTGATGGTGATACCAAATTATACGTACAGGAGCAACATGCTAGGTGCTAAGCTCTGCATGATGGATAAATTGTAGTCTGGACTGTGTAGTGATTATCTCCAAAAATTGTGGTTCATCTCATGAGAGAAAATCCTGTGCATTCTAAGATAATAAAAAAGGTCACTGTTGGAGTTCCTCATCCAACCCAGATTTTGAAGATATGCCTGTGCACAAGAAAAGGGGGAGGGAAAGCAATTTTTTTTTCCTGAAGTGACAAGTGACAACACCTCTTTTTTCTTTAGTCCGATTTCCCAGGGATGTCTTGTCCAAGTGGCCTCACTCTTTCCCAAAATATTTTCCTCTGGCTACAGACCAAACGCAAAAACTTCAGGCAAAAAATGTTTCTTCAAAAAAGGACTGAAAGGGTGTCTTTTGAGAGAGGGAAAAGATTTCCAGGCTTATCATGATAAAAACTGAACAATATAATAATGTTTATTTAGCACTGACAGTTAATAATTATGAGTTAGTGGGTTTTGTATTGCTGCTGTAGATTTCCATTTTTTTGGTTGTCCACGTCCATAAAGTATGTGGGGAATACCAGATACAAGAACTTCAGTGATATGGCAGATTTCTCCCCATCCACGTCCCAGCAGGGCTCCTTCCCAACTGTCAAGGTGGAAGGAAGTGTTGTTCTTAGGGGCTTGCTGTCCTCATTGCTGCTACTCGCATGGGAACAGCATGGGGTGGTGTAACCAGTTCATCCCAGTGTTTTGATCACTCATTTTAGCTCTCTATTAAAAAAGCTAATTTCAGAGCTCTTAGTGGGCATAGACCACAGCAATTGCTTATTCCAGACGCTTCTGCAATAGCTGCATCCTCAGGTGCACATGTGCCAGGGACAAAGGAGAGATTTGCCCAGGCTCGGGGGTAAACTTTCCCAGTGGCTGCTTATTACTCTTTCTTTTTTTTTTTTTTTTTTTTTAACAATAATGCCTAGATTCCTTAAGCAGGATTAAGCCCTCTTTGTTTTTGGCCCTGGACAAAAAAATGTAGTATGAAACAATCCATCCCCTGGGAAGTTTAAAATCTTGACAGATTTAGTAATCTAAATATCTAAGAGCATAGCAATTGCACTCTTCTTGAGAGATTTGCTGCAGAATGAAATAACACCCACCTCCCAGCCACTGTTTGCTTGCAATTGGGAAAGGGTGAGGGGAAGGATTTAGTTAAACAGGCAAAGAAAATGAACTTAGTGCTATCTACTGATGGAAATGAAGAAAGAGCCAACATTTAGAGATTTCTTTTAATAAAATACTGGCTAGTGATGGAATTGCATGTCACTGGACTATGTGTAGTCCCTGCATATCAGCAGTAGTAACCTTAAAAATAGGAACAGATCTATCCTTTGGGTCAGTTGCTGAACCCCATGTGAAAGCTTTATTTTTGAAAGATCCAGGGATGAGCAGTGGAGCAGCATAAGCATCTTTGCCTGAATTCTCTTTGCCTTTTAGGGATAAATTTCCTGTGACCTAGAGCTTTGCAGGAATGGTGTCTCTGGCCCTTTCCCACTTGTGGAGGGAAAGATAGACAAGCCCTGCTCTCTGTCAGAGCAAGATACTTTGAGAAACTGTGCAAGTTAACATCCATTCAGCAGCAACATTACAGTGTTGGACTGTTACACATACATAGCATAAAACATGGAAATGCAGTATTAATAATACTTCGAGTAGTTTTCTCAGTTATATAAGCAATCGATAGAATTGATTAATGAAAATGATAGTGCGAATGGGGGCTTAGATCTGCTGTTTACAAAGGAGATTCCGTTATCTAAGAAGGAGGTGTATATATATTGTGGCTTACAGTAATTTATTCCGTATTTAAGTAAGTGTCTTATTAAAATGTGTAACATCTGTGTGTCTGTCTGAGCTCCTGCCAACAAAATTTATTAAGAATTGCTTGTTTTCTGATAGACACATGCTACTTGCCACTTAAATTTCCCACAGATGTTATCTTTAGATTCAGCAATGTCCTAATTTGGGCATAAATATCTTTTCCCTTTTTAACAAAGAAATTGAAATGTTAAGCACACCAGATGTGGGTTTTTTTCTGCTCTGCCTAGGCAGCTATACAATGTGAATAAGTTGCAAGGCATACCAAACCCACACAAAACAGAGATGGCAAGTGATGCTAGTGGAATTAATTTCTAATTTTTTTTTCCCAAGAGGTAATGAAGTGGATCAGGGCATGTCACTTACCTGAAAACTGATCACAAACTAAAGCAGGCACAGTGACTTCTGATACCTTCTATGGGGAGCTTTCAGCAGACATAAGGCATCACTATGGCATTATGCTATAGAGGAGACAACCATCAGCTGAAAGCAGCAGTAGGACATGGGGGGCTTTCTGCCGGCAAAGAGGCAGCAAGGTTGTCCTTGTTGCACTGGAGGAAATGCTGTCTGCACTCATTCCCCCACTGTGCGACAGCCTCTCCAGAAAGGGAAGACATCTGCAGCTTGTGTAATCCTTGCCATCTCAAATGTTAGGCAAATGGGCAAATGTTAGTGGGAGTTGTGATGCAGGTATTTGCTCTCTTAGAATTGGAAGGAGACACATTTAAATGACTTCAGGATATATTTTTAACATGTTATTAAAAAGCTTCCAAATAGGGAACCAGTTGTTCCGAATACATATTCCAAAATCAGTGGTTTTTTTTTTCTTGAACAAAAGCCTCAGGAGACTTTTAATTTGCTTGGTCTCTTGAGTGCCTACATTTTCTTCCTGAGCTTCATAATTATTCTCTAACATAGCAGAAGAATCATTCTAGGCGCAATTCCCCCAAAATGCCTTTGTGACTTAGCCTAAATCCTGCTGAAACTCGGTGCTTTTTGTGCTCCAAATGCAGTTAAGTTCTTTTAAAAATCCTACCAAGTGAAGGCAAATTAGCATCTCAGTTTTACTGTGTAATATTTACAGAGCTTGTACATAAAGTGTTCAGTGCAGTGGGAGGACAAGATGTTTTAAGAGATCTAGCTTTTTAAGTACAGATCATTTCAGTTTCAGCAAAAGTAATTGGTATTATTTTTCAATTTAGTGTTTGTTGAATGAGTGAAGCTGAAGATAAAGCAGCGATGTGTATTCAGCTAAATGCTGGTAGCCATGGAGAGAAACAGCAGCTAATTAAAACAAAAAAATACACACGGGTCTTTTTTGTTAGTCAAAACAGCTTTGTCTAAGAAAGTAAAAGGCATGTGATGATGATGAGTATAACTACATGTCATTTTTCACAGAATGGTTGAGGTTGGAAGGGGCCTCTGGAGATCATCTAGTCCAACTCCCCTGCTCAAGCAGGGTCACCTAGAGCATGTTGCACAGGATTGCGTCCAGGTGGGTTTTGAATATCTCCAGAGGAGACTCCACCACCTCTCTGGGCAACCTCTTCCAGTGCTCTGTCACCCTCACAGTAAAGTTTTTCCTCATGTTCAGATGGAACTGTCTGTGTTTCAGTTTGTGCCCATTGCCTCACGTCCTGTTGCTGGGCACCACTGAAAAGAGTCTGGCCCCATCCTCTTTACACCCTCCCTTAAGATACTTGTACACATTGATAAGATCTCCTCTCAGCCTTCTCTTCTCTAGGCTAAACAGGCCCAGCTCCCTCAGTCTTTCCTCATAAGAGATGCTTCAGTCCCCTAATCATCTTTGTAGCCCTTCGCTGGACTTGCTGCAGTAGTGCCACATCCCTCTTGTGCTGGGGAGCCCAGAACTGGATGCAGTACTCCAGATGTGGCCTCACCAGGGCTGAGTAGAGGGGGAGAATCA